>NW_024080444.1:9931810-10004919 GCF_014754425.2 Oryx dammah | reverse complement strand
TCCTGGGGTGTGGTTCCCCGAATCCTGACTCAGGTTTTAATCCGGTTTGGCGGAGCTTTCCTGGGGTGTGGTTCCCCGAATCCTGACTCAGGTTTTAATCCGGTTTGGCGCCGGAGGGAGCTCTCCTGTGGTGTGGTTCCCCGAATCCTGACTCAGGTTTTAATCTGGTTTGGCGCTGGAGGGAGCTCTCCTGGGGTGGGGCTTCCCCGAATCCTGACTCAGGTTTTAATCCGGTTCGGTGGAGCTCTCCTGGGGTGGCGCTTCCTGGAATCCTGACTCGGGTTTTTATCCGGTTCGGCGGAGCTCTCCTGGGGTGGCGCTTCCTGGAATCCTGACTCGAGTTTTAATCCGGTTTTGCGCTGGTGGAGCTCTCCTGGGGTGGGCTTCCCCGAATCCTGACTCGGGTTTTATCCGGTTCGGCGGAGCTCTCCTGGGGTGGGCTTCCCCGAATCCTGACGCGTGCTCACAGGAACCTGAGGCTCAGGCCCGGTGCGGCCTGTTGAGCCTGTCATGGCTCAGGTCAGGCCCCAACAGTCGCAGAGTCGGACACGACTGAGCAGCTCAACTCAGCTGAGCCTCTATACTTGCACGGAGAGGCAAAATCCCATGAAGGGCTGTATGTCTCCACGTCTGTGATCATAGTCAACTGACTCTAGTGTTGGGTTAGCTGTGTGACCCTCCATGCTTCGGGACCTGTGCTTACAAGCAGGGATTACAGCAGCACCTCCCGCATGGAGCTCTTGGGAGGGTTAGCAGAACTCGGGTGAGGCGCTCATGTGTTTGGCACATGGTGGATGTTTGTTGTCCTCATTGTAATATGATTAGGAGGAGAAGGAGGAGGGTGATGCCTGAGCTTTCAAGAAAAGAGAGAAATCCGGAGGGGATTCAGGGTGAAAGGCCATTCTGGTGGGTAGGAGAGAGTGAATGTTGCACTCTTTGGGGGCAGTGTGCCAAGACTAGAGTGGAGGCTGGGAAGTCAGAGCTAAGACCTCATAGGATCCCCCAGACACATAAAACTGAACTCTTAAAAGCCTAAGGCCTTAGTGAAGGGTGTGCTAGGGAAAAACTAAAAACCAAAACTCACCATGGCCCCAGGCAGAGGACAAGAGATCCTGCTGCCTGGGTGGGGAAAGAGGATAGGATAAGAGAAAGGTACCCAGCACTTCTGAACATAGGACTGCTGTCATATTTATGCCTCTTATGCCAATCAGAATGGCACCCCACTCCAGTACTCTTGCCTGGAAAATTCCATGAGTAGAGGAGGCTTGTAGGCTACAGTCCATGGGGTCACAAAGAGTCGGACACGACTGAGTGACGTCACTTCTTCTATGCCTCTAGAGCATCAAAAGCAGAAACAATTACAAAATCTTTTAAACTCACTCTGAGAAGGAGTTTAGCTGACTAAAAGACAGTAGATACTGACTGGAGCCCTGGCTTTGTCCCTTAAAAGTTTTTTAACTTCTGTCAAGTCTTCTCTCTGGCCTCAATTTCCTTTTGTATAAAATATGAGCTTTGGCTTTGAGTAATTAGGGCTTTTAACCTACAGGTACATGAATGGATTTTTGACATTTCAGACATCCTGAAGTAACATGGTGATATGTTGAGCTCAGCACCCTTGGGTCAAATTTTTATTTGTAATTCTCCAATTGTAATTTTATACAGAAAGATTGAGAGATGCAGACACCCATGTATACTGTGTTTACCCAGTGCAGAGGTGACCCCACCGACACACTTGAATACTGACAAGATTCAGATTAAAACCCTGGTTGTGGCTCTGAATTTCTCTAATCTGAACTGTCTGGATAACTCTTCCTAAATCATCAGTTCAGCAAGCGCAGTACTGTAAGGAGCTGTTAAGGATCTTTTTGAAATTAAAGACAGCTTAGACCCTGATCCCTATCTCTGTATTGTCTGCATGCCTTGAGGGTTAGATTAAAAGTGTATTTCAGGCAGTGTTACAGCAATTTATTTTTTGGACAGTCTATCTATGTTAATATTATGGTTCATTTTGTAATGGATTAAATATTTAAATACAGAGTTGGAAGAGGTGGAAACTGCTGCATTAATTAGAGATTATTCTTGATGTTTGACCATAAAGTAACACATTTAAGCTAGATTTTCAGTTATTATGAAGAATGAAGTGTGTACATTTAAGTACATTTAAGTAAGGAAAATCTCAGGAACTCAACATCTGACAAAATCTGATTACTTCCTCAAATGTTTTTTGGTTTCACACTCATTTTGTGAAAACACTTGTGTTTATAATGCAATTGAATGAGAAATTGGTCCTCAACATGTTTTCCCAAGAACATGTTTTCACTTTATTAGAGATTTTTATCTTTTTCTGGGGTATCCTGATATTTCCTGGATATTTTATGAACTTCACACTGTGTCATACAGTAACTGTTAGTACTGTTGGTACAAAAGCTAGCTTTTGGGAGCTTTGCAATTATCTGTCAAATAAGGAACATTATTTAGAATTGGCTGTTATGCTTTATCTTTGGCAGACAGATATTTTAGAAGAAGATTATGCCCTTCTGCCCCTGGCATGCTGTAGTTCCCTGCTTTCTAAGAGCATTAGTACAGGTTTGGTGGTGGCTTAGTCACTAAGTTGTGTCCGACTCTTGGGACCCCATGGACTGTAGCCCACCAGGCTCCTTTGTTTGTGGGATTTCCTAGGCAAGAATACTGAAGTGGGTTGCCATTTCCTCCTCCAGAGAATCTTGCTGACCCAGGGATTGAACCCGCATCTCTTGCCTTGCAGGCAGTATCCTGCATTGCTGGCAGATTCTTTACTGACTGTGCCACAGGGAAACCCCCAGTACAAGTTTGCCAATCTTCATTTTGTTAAAAAAATTTTATTTCAAAGATTTAAGTGGATATATTGACCAAATATAATGATGTTTTTTTATTGATTCACATTTTTAAAATGTTATTTAAAGTATCAGATTAAATTACAATTACTTTTAATACCAAAAATGTTAATTTGTTTGCTTTGGCAGATAATACCTGACTTTGTTTATGGTTAGCAATCTGAGCTCTGCTTTCTAGTCTTTCTGGCTGTTAATGACTGTGTGACCATGGAGAACTAAGTCATGTAATCTAAGGCTCATCATATGTGTACTCTTATATGTATGTGATGAAATCATGATCCCAGAGTTTCATTCAAACTGTAAAGTTCTTTAATTTATCAAAATATAATAGGACGAAACCAACATAATATTTTAAGTCATCTATAAGGTCCAGCATTCTAACATATATATATAATATATAAAATATGGGGAGGATACTGTATAGTCCCCTTGTTTCATGCTGTGCTTTCATGGAAAAGCAAAATAGTGCAGTATAAGAGTATTCCTTACCAACAGTGTTTCCGCTCTGTAAAAAGAAATCGTTTTCTCTGCCAGTTTTGAAAAACAAATGCTGCTGCTGTATGATTGTTGCATGTCATGCTCTAAATGTTATTAATTTGTACATAAGGATCTCTTCTTTGTTCCATCAGTTCTCATTAGCTTGAGGTAATGCTATACTTTCATAATAAGCATAGTTACATTTCTGTCTGTTTAAGCAATAAAACAGCAACTTCAGCAGAATTTTAAGCAGGTTGTTTTGGGATGTTTGTTGCTAGGTCACAGCCAGTGTTTTCTGCATTATGGGGACATAAAACGGTAGATATTGTTGGCACTCAGATTTAATGGATATTTTATCTAGCACTCAGCTGTATAATACATGGGCATTCTCTGTATTGCTTGATTTCTCTGTTAGTGAATTCCACTGGAGTCTGAAGAGCCCTGACTTTTTCTGCACTGTAGGGAATAAAAATAAAAAACACCTTGCCCTTACCATGCTAGTGGCTTGGCAAGGGTTTGACTGAATTAGACAAAACCATGCTGGCTTTTTAACTTATGTTACATGATTGCTTTCTGTACTTCTCTGAGTCAATCTTGAAACTAATGGTTGTTATTAAAGTCTTATGATCAGGTGTCTGTAAGTGCTGACAGCATTAGTATTATAAAATGATAGTCAGTTTATTTAAATTCATGTGTGCCTTGTTACTCTTAAAGTCTTGTAGAAAATATCTGAGGAACAGCCTTTGTTAGTATGGTTCATTCCCTTCTTTAGAAAAATGAGTTATTGTGTTAGGTTGAAATGTATGAAATTGCTGATATTTTTTTTTTCATGTATCTTCATATATAACTTTATGTTTTCTTAAACTTGTACACAACCCCCTTTCCTTGGAGACAATGATGTCTTAATGATATAGGCCATTGAATTACCCTGTTCTACATTTTCTGCATTTTTAGTTTCATCTTTAGTTTGGTTATGAAACTATGAATATTGAGAATAAGCATGATGTTTACAAAATTAATGTAGCTTTAAAAATTTAATTTTGTAATTACTTATGATTTTCATTTGTGTTGTTTTGTCTCTATTAAAAACTTAGTTCTGGGCTGTCAGTTCTGCAGGCTGACATTTGGGGACCATTGTCATGGATTTTAGAAAAAAAGAGTTTTCACTGCTGAGAGGGTTGTTAAGTAATATGTGTAAGGCTCCCAGTGAGTTGTTAGAAAGTGGCTCACTTTATCATCATTTAAATTCTATATGGCATTGTTTTATTCATTTTCTTTTTTCTGGTTCTGTGTTTCCAGCTTTAGGGAAATGATGAGGTGGCTTTTTTCTAAGTACATATCATATGGGTCTCTTAAGTCTACACTGATGTTGCATTGTTTTACGTTGTGGTTTGGTTTGGTTTTGTTATGGGTAAACATTCTCAAGATTGAAAAGTATAGGGTTTTTTGTTTTGCTGATAGAAAAGTAGAAACCAAAGGCAAAAAGGTTTGTGATGATATATGAACATTTTGAGTATTACTCAACTATTTCTATAGTTCTTAAGGTCTTTTCTTGAGGAAAGATACTTTATAATGACTTTAAGTGAATTAACCAAGGATCTGGGGTGAGAATCTTCTTGGGAGAGAACAGTGAGTACAGAGGCCCTGAGGAAGGCAGTTAGTATGGCATATTTGAGGAGCAGCAGGAAGAACCAGAAGCTGGTGGCTTTGGACATTGAACTGCAGAGTGAACGCTCCGCCTTGTCCTCTTCTTGTTTCCAAACATCCTCTTGTGTGGCCCACGCCCTGTTACTTTAGTTTCTGGCATTGTGGCTGCTCTGCACAAAGTTGTCTGTCTCCTTAGCGACTGCTTTGTGTGACCTGCCAGGTGATACCCTGTTAGTTCTTGGGTTAAAATGTCTGAGGATTCTGCTGTGCTTAATATAGATGACCGATGTTGGCTTTTAGCTAAGAGAAACTTCTAATTTCTAAATTTTCTTTATGTATTGGCAGGTAAACTGCAACATACACTAGTTGTTCTTTGCTTAGTGATTTTGTTTTGGCCGTTTTTAAAGTTTCTAATACAGGTGTTGTTAATGAAATAGTTTAAGAAACCGGAGCTTTTACCCGTGGGAAGTTTTGAACTCCTTGAAGGCAAAGGACTGTTTACTTTTGTTTCTTATCTCTAGCATCTGTCGTACTGCCCAGTACACAGTGAGTTTCACATGCTCTCTTTCACCTGTCTTTTATTTGCTGCTCGGCATAAATTCTTTTTGGTGCCATGTTGGCTGCTAAGTTTTACAAAGATATGCGAGCTTTCTTTAAAGGAGTTTTCAAAATATCAGTAACCTCAGATATGCAGATGACACTACCCTTATGGCAGAAAGCAAAGAGGAACTAAAGAGCCTCTTGATGAAGGTGAAAGAGGAGAGTTGAAAAAGCTGGCTTAAAACTCAGCATTCAAAGAACTAAGATCATGGCATCCAGTCCCATCACCTCATGGCAAATAGATGAGGAAACAGGAAACAATGAGAGACTTTTATTTTCTTGGGCTCCAAAATCACTGCAGATGGTGACTGCAGCCATGAAATTAAAAGACACTTGCTCCTTGGAAGAAGAGCTATGACACACCTGGATAGCACGTTTAAAAGCAGAGACATTATTTTGTCAACAAAGGTCCATACAGTCAAAGCTATGGTTTTTCCAGTAGTCATGTATAGATGTGAGAGTTGGGCCATAAAGAAGGCTGAGCACCGAAGAACTGATGCTTTTGAACTGTGGTGTTGGAGAAGACTCTTGAGAGTCCCTTGGACTGCAAGGAGATCAAGCAGTCCATCCTAAAGAAGATCAGGCCTGAATATTCATTGGAAGGACTCAAGCTGAAGCTGAAACTAATATTTTGGTCGCCTGATGTGAAGAGCCAACTCATTAGAAAAGACCCTGATGTTGGGAAAGATTGAAGGCAGGAGGAAAAGGGGACAACATAGGATGAGATGATTGGATGGCATCATTGACTCAGTGAACATGAGCAAGCTCCGGGAGATGGTAAAGGACAGGGAAGCCTGGGATGCTGCAGTCCATGGAATTGCAGAGTTGGACACGACTGAGCGACTGAACAACAACATCCTCACCATGATATGACATTTGAGTATGCTGCTTTCTATTATGTACATTATTAGCAATTATTATTTATAATTCTTTAAGATAGGTAGTGTTATCATTTTTTCTGATGAGGAAACTGAAGCTCAGAGACACTAATTCATTTCATAAGGTCACAAGGCTGGCAATTGGTAGAAAACAGGCTTTAAATTCTGCTTGATTCCCAAAGTTGCTCTCTTTCTACATTATCACACTAGCAACCCTCTGATAATAGCCCCAGTACTCATAAAAGAAGTTGAAGTGAACACATACACATTTTTCTGATAAGAACCAGCCTTCTTTATTGATGGAGTCGATCATTTACAGTGCTCCTTGTTATCCACCTGTGTTGTGAGAATATATGCATATATGAAATATGAACTAGTGTTCTTTCAGAATTTAAGTAACAGTGGTAATGCCAAAGTTCTCCTTGAAAAAGTTCTCCCCAGGGGTACACTAAGTATCATTGACAAATATTTTCAAGATTGAAAAGTGTGCTGTAAGTATCAGAGTACTTTTGTGTATTAGGACTTTTGAGGGAGTGTGCTTTGGGATATTATGGCTGTTTAAAGTAGTATATTGAATGGGTTGGGATGTATCCTTTTGAAATGATTTTGACATCTTAGTTATTGTAACAGTATGCACAAAGAGTAAAACTATGTCTCCTCATTTAAGTGCTTTAGGCCTTAAACAGTGGAATTCTCTGTTATCCAGGATTACATTAGCATTTTTCGGGTACCATAATACAGAATTAAATTTCTCATAATGTCATCTCTTCCCAGTAAAATTAGACCTAAAAGACTTGTCATTTTTTTTTTTCTATTTTGTACTTTTGAACACAACTTCAGAAACCTTTGAAGTTTAGAAATTCATAAAATCATCGAATATGGTTTACACTTAAATTTTACAATAGTTTGTATGGGAGCAATAGTTTCCAACTTTGAATTTCTTGGCTCATTCATGCCTGGTTCTCTCCTCTCACCCTTTTCTCCCTCAATTTCCTCCAGGACATCTGAAACTGTATATAATGCCTCCCAGGAGTGAGATTTTGCTCAAGTACCTGAAAGATAACAGATGCTGTCTTGCTCTTCATAGTAGAGAATAGTGCTATATGAGCCAAAACACATCATTGGAGCAAAACCCCAGCAGCAGAATCATTGTGGGGACTCATAGAGGGAAATTTGCTGGAGCAGTGTCAATGGCTTTTCCCATCTGCTGGGTCCTGTCAGCAAGTCCTGGCCTTTCCACAGTGGCCCAAATGTTTTTTCTGCTGAGAACTCCACTTGCACTTACTAAGCAAAAGTTGTTCAGAAAGACTGTACTGTGGAGAGAGTAAATCCAACATACGTCTGCTTTTAAGCTAAGGTTTCTCTGGGTTCATAGGACCTACCTAATATTTTCTGACTGCATTATTTTTTCAGCTTTAAAAACTGCATATTTTTATAACTGTAAAAACTTGTCGTCCTTTTCCTTTATTCCAGATTTTTAAACATATTTGTTACAGAACTGACATCATCCCCAGTATTCAGTTTTGTTTGCTGAGTTTTCATCTGTTAATGTAATATTTATATTGCTTAATATTATATGTTATAGTGTATATATTCACATTATATCATATCCATTAATATTCTTCAAAAGCACCTTTTCAATGCTGGCATAATATGGTCATGCCATAATTTTATTTACATATTTTTAAATGAGCGCTTTCTTTTGAATACTCTTGTAAAAGGCACTAATCTTTTTTATTATCATAAATTTACTCAGTGATGTTTTTGACAGAATGGGAGAATAAAGCCTTTTTTTTCCTCCTGAAAGGATAAATCTTGAAATGTTTTTATATAAAAGATAACTGGGTATATGTCTAGATTGGCTCTTTCTGTTCTAACCTGTCTTGTCATGTTAAAAGTTAAGTTTTTAGGCATACATTTTAAGTAATTTACTGGATGATCTTTGCAGAAATTTTCTGGAGACCTAGAAGGAAAGGAATCTATAGAAGCCCTACATCTTGCTTACTGATGAGCAGCTGCTGTACAGCTGGTAGCTCATATATTGCAGATGAAAAAATTGAGGTTTAGACTTATAACCAAACATTAAGACCGCATATATTACATGAGTGAAACACTGTGTTAATTTACTTTAATTTTTTGGATCAGACAGCTACTCTTGTAGCCAGGCTTAACTGAGAATAGTTGAATATCAACTGTTGTAGGCCACAAAGTCAGAGCCTTTATTACATTTCTTTTCTAATTTATTACTTTGTTTAACTGTATGATATTTGCAATAGATTTAATTTTGTGATCACTTTAATATCTTAAAATATTTTATAGTTTCAATCTTACATAACCTTTTATAAAACTTACATATGATGCTTTTATATGATAAGCAGTATAAAGTGCTTTATATAGAAAGTAAAAGAAATAAACACTTAATCATTAAACTCGTCTATAATAATCCCTGAAGTCACTTCTTAGTCGGGCCCTCACTGCCCTTTGGGCAGTTTTATTAATTGAAGGAGAAAGTTGCTGTCCAAACAATGGGATATGCCTTCAGATTAGCATAAGTAGCAATCTTAAGAAGATCCTTTGAACATTTTAAGATCCTAAAGTACATTGCAGCAAGCCTGACTTTCTTTTCAGAATCAGTTGTGGTTTTTTTTTTTGGCTGCACTGGGGCTTCATTGTGGTGTGCAGGTTTCCTCCAGTTGCTGAGAATGCGGTGGCTTCTCTTGTGGTGGAACACAGGTTCTAGAGTGTACAGGCTCAGCAGTTGTGGAGCATGGGCTTCCTTGCCTAGTGGCATGTGGGATCTTAGTTCCCCAACCAAAGACCAAACTCATGTCCTCTGCATTGGAAGGTGGATTTTAAACCACTGGACCACCAGGAAAGTCCCACCAGAAAGTTTTCGGAAATTCCCTGAGCTCCCAACTTTCTGGGAACCTCCTCCTCCTCTTCATATGCTTTGCAGAATTGGGCTTCCCAGGTGGTACTAGTGGTAAAGAACCCACCTGCCAATGCAGGAGATAAGAGATGCGGGTTCAATCCCTGAGTCAGGAAGATCCCTAGAAGAAGAGCATGACAGCCCACTCTAGTATTCTTGTGTGGAGAATCCCATGCACAGAGGAGCCTGGCGGGCTACAATCCATCAGGTCACACAGAGTCAGACAAGACAGAAGCAACTTAGCACCTTTGTTACTGCTGTGGAGTCTCTGGGTCAGCATGGGATGTACTGATGACTTTCAGACTTCATAGTTACATATGGACATTTTTACTTATCCCTTGAGACTGATTGATCTTTAGAAAAATAGAATTTTCATGGTCTTGAGGAGAGGGTGGATCCTGCAAGTGAGAATACTTCTGACAGCAAAGATGTGGCTTACTTTTCCCAAACCAAGCAATTCACTATCAGGTGGATGTCCTACAATTTAATTTAATTTCTTTCTGACACTAACAACTCAGAGTTAGCAGATTCAGAGTTACCTCACAGATTAAGGATTCAGTCCAGTCTCATGGGTTGTCCCCACTTCAGATGCCAATTGCAAGTCCTTACACCTGACCAATAGGCTATAAAGTCTGGGGGCTTCCTACAACTCTCTCCTCAGGTTTGATAATTTTCTAGAGTGGCTCATAGAAGTCAGGAAAACAGCCAAAAAGAAGGGATGAACAGTGCAAGGTAGAAAGTGGGTAGGTGTCTGCAGAACTTGTGTTCCCTCTGCAGGTACATTGACTCTGGACTCTGTCTAAACCCTGTTTTAGGGTTTTTGTGGATGCCTCGCAATGTTTACATGATTGATTCCATCAGGGTCTATTGGTTATTGACTGAGTCTCCAGCCCCTCCTTTGATGTGAGGCTAAAGCGCTAATGCTGTAGTCATGAATTGACTCTGTAGTCATGCATTGGTCTTTCTAGTGATGAGCCTTCATCCTGAAACTATCTAGGTGCCTCCTGTTATCTCATTGGCAGATAGAAGACACTTTTCAGTTCTGAGTTTCCAAAGGTCTTAGAAGCTCTTGTGTCAGGAACTAGGGACTAAGACCAGGTCTTTTAACCAGTGATGTTCCTCTTACCCATATCATCCAGAATATTCCAAGGGTTTTAGAAGCAGTATGCCAGAAACCAGGACAAAGACTGAATATGTGTTTCTTTTTATATCACAATATCACAATGAACATGATCTAAATAGTAAGCAGGGAGAGGATCATTTTGGAGAAGTATTTAAAACACATTGGAAGATTGAGGGAAGCTGTAAGCAGGCTGCCCGTGAGGGGCTCCTTACTGTGATTTATCTGCAAGTAACTATAGAGGCACAAGTTGTGGTTGACCTCTCAGTACCCAGGTGTCACGTGTATAGATCAGATACCGTGGTTTAACTTTTATTTCTCCTTGAGCTCTCTTGTCGGGTTCTATATGCATATCTATTCCCACTGCCCTTTTCCAAGAGCCTTTTTACTTCAGAAATATTCAAAGTTGGAAACAAAGCTTGGTTTCCTAGGTATAAGCATATTTTTAATAGTTAAAAACAACAGGTTTGGGATATTGTGTGTATGTTCCAGGAGTTTGGTGCTTGGTCTGTAGGCAGGCAAATTCTATAGAATAAAACAACTGATTGTTTTTCTGGTGATGTAGTGATTGAAAACTTTCAAAGCAACTATTAAAGGTGCAGTTTGTCTGATAGCAGTGTTTTCAGCTAATGTTTCTATATTCAGAACATTCCTGACAACATGGTGTCTGGAGCTGTATTGTAACCTGCCTTTGTGAATTTAGAAGAGCTCATATAGATTTAAGGAGCTGCTCTGCATTTAGGGGCATGATTTTCTTAATTCTGCTGTACTTGCTACAGAGTAATGGGCGTGCTTCTGTAAAAAAAGTAGTCTAGGAATCTAGATTTCTGCTGTTAGGTAAGAGGCTTATCAAGAAAAAAGATAACCAAGCATCGTTGGCATAGAATTTTTTTTCCCTGCTGTAGCTGGCAACCCTTGCAGACCTTAATGAAAGAAAAGGGAGAAAAGGCCTTGCAGTATTGGTTGTTTTGTTTTTGCTTTAGTGTTACTTGTTAGTTGAGGAAAGTAGTTTATGACATTTTTGCTTGACTGTGAGAACAAAGTCTACACCAGCTTTATTAGTGCTGTATTGCTCAACAGTGACTGTGATACTATACTTTTGGGTGAAAATGCACATATATTCTTCAGTGATTCTCAGTCTTTTTCTCAGGACAACTTATGCTTATAAACATTTTGAGGACCCCAGAAAGGTTTCAGCTCCTTTCCTTTCTGTAATGTCCTTCCTTCCCTTCCCCTTCCCTTCTCTCCCAACCCCAACCCCTTTCTCTCCCTTATAGGTTTGTCTTAATGGTACTTATTTGCTGAAAGTTAAAACAGGGGAAAATTTAAAGTAGCAATAATAAGTGTATAAGCATTTGTTTTCATAAAAAATAACACTTTTCCCAAACCATAAAAATAAAAAAATGGCATTGTTTTACATTTTTTGCAGAGCTCTTTAACATTGAGTTTAATGAAAATTGGATTCTCATGTCTACTTTTGCATTCAGTCTATTAGGCCTCTCTGTTCTGGTTGAAGTATACTGAAAAAAGTCCAACTTCCCAGAGATACATGGTTAGAAGGAATACAGTATTTTAGTACCATTAAAAAATTTTTTTTATTTATTCTTGCCTCCTTTGTCAAAGATAAGGTGTCCATAGGTGCATGGATTTATCTCTTGCTTTGTGTTTTGTTCTGTTGATCTATATTTCTGTCTTTGTGCCAGTACCATACTGTCTTGGTGACTGTGGCTTTGTAGTATAGCCTGAAGTCGGGCAGGTTGATTCCTCCAGTTCCATTCTTCTTTCTCAAGATTGCTTTGGCTATTTGAGGTTTTTTTGTATTTCCATACAAATTGTGAAATTATATGTTCTAGGTCTCTGAAAGATACTGTTGGTAGCTTGATAGGGATTGCATTGAATCTATAGATTGCTTTGGGTAGTATACTCATTTTCACTGTATTGATTCTTCCGAGCCATGAACATGGTATATTTCTCCATATGGGGGTGAAGGTGGTCATTTATTTAGGCTGACTTGTTCAATTGTGCTGCAGTGAGGGAGGAACACTGCAAACAAATATCACTGGCGTGTGTAGGGAGTGCTCACAGTGTCTGGGCAGCACTGGGTTTGCCCTGGCTCAAGGCATGTGTGCTTTCTTGGTCTACACTGCTCAAGCTCCAGGTTGCTCTGCAGGGGAACTGTCTAAGGCGGGCCCTGAGTTGCGTGCACTTCCATATCTAAGCCGTTCAGGTTTTTGGGTACTCCACAAAGGTACAGACTCGGTTGAGCCTGTGTTTTGTGTCCTTCCCAGGTCCAACCAGCTCAGGTGATCAGGTGCTTGGGGAGCGCACTCTCCCCAGGTGGGGCGGTGCGTCTTATCAC
This sequence comes from Oryx dammah, assembly GCF_014754425.2. Lineage (NCBI taxonomy): Eukaryota > Metazoa > Chordata > Mammalia > Artiodactyla > Bovidae > Oryx > Oryx dammah. The sequence continues at coordinate 9,992,036 of NW_024080444.1, read as the reverse complement.
CTCCCCTGTCCCAGCTGCTCGGTTTCCTGGGTGCGCAGAAGGAGTGCCATCTCAGCTGTGCTGTGTGCTCCTCTGGGAAGCTGATCTCTGGATGTGACCCTCCTGGGGGATGTCAGCCATCCAGGATCCCAGGAAGACTTGGTTAGCAACTGGGAGCTTGCTTGCAGTTTGGTAGAGAATGCCCCTTGCTTTCCGGCTCTGGCTGTCACCTGCCTGCCTCCCTGCCTCTGGCGGGAGATGAGCCAGTCTGTTGCCGGCTAGCTCTCCTCTATGGGGTCGCACAGAATTGGACACAACTATAGTGACCTTAGCAGCAGCAGCAGCAGCAGCAGCTCTCCTCTGGTATTTGCACAGTCCTTTGTTCTTTGAATGGGCTTGGCAGTGCCTTAGGTTAGAGTTTTTTGCGGGAAAGTACTCTCTCTCTCTTTCCTCTTTTTTTTCTTTCTCTCTCTGGCAGTCCCATGGTTTGGGTTGCTGTCTCAGGTTAGCTACCTCAGATTGCCCTCAGGGCATTCAGGCCCGGGTCCTTACCCTAAGCAATGCAGCCTGCGCCTTCCTGTTCAGTCCCTGCTTGCTGGTGGTGGATGCGAGTGTCTGGGCTACTTCTCTGCTGGGAGTTGCAGTTAAGTGTGTAATCTGTGGGTTTTATTTATTAATTTTTTCCTCCCAGTTATGTTGCCCTCTGAGATTCCAAAACTCCCCACAGAGCCGCCGGTGAGAGGGTTTCCTGGTGTTTGGAAACTTCTCTTTTAGGACTCCCTCCTCGGGAAGGGTCTCCATCCCTAACTTTTGTCTCTCTTTTTATCTTTTATATTTTGTCCTACCTTCTTTCGAAGACAATGGGCTGCCTTGCTGGGTGCCTGGTGTCCTCCGCAAGCATTCAGAAGTTGTTCTGTGGTATTTGCTCAGCGTTCAAATGGTCTTTCAATGAATTTGTGAGGGAGAAACTGGTCTCCCTGTCCTATTCCTCTGCCATCTTAGGACTGCCCACCATTTTAATATGCGTATTCTTCTTTGACACTACACAAAATTTGACACAAGGTGTTTTTTAAAGACTAGTTGCAACATGCAATCTGAATCCCATCAGTGATCCTTTTGTTCTCTTTTAAACTGAAAATTTATTGATCTCTCTTGCACTTTGGCTCTTCTACATGTGTGTGATTTTGTAATGTCATATATTGGTAAACAAAGGTATGTGTCATATAGGTATTTTTACACTATAAAAAATATATTTGTTATTATCACCGTCAATTCCATAAGAAATAGCTTTAATTATTGGGAAGTTGTCTAGCTCACATAAGTGGATACACATTTTTGGAAGTTATAATTTTGACTTAGAAGCTTTAATTTCACCATTGTCAAAAAATATTATCAGAAGTTTTTTGTTTTTTTCAAATTAAAATGACAGCTTTCTTTGTTCACTTTCATGAAAATTCCTTCCAGATACCCAAATCTGAATTACCACAGTTTGTCTGTTAATCATTTGTTCAAGTAAAAATGGTATTCCATGAAAAAGGCAGGTCATTCAGTGTGTGATTCAATTATTTGTCCATTTCCTTTTCCCATGATAACCATTGAACTACAGTATACAGCAGAAGTACTTTATGCATACATCCCATTTTATCACAAATTTAATAAAATTGATATATTTTTTTCTTCATCAAGACATTGTTATGAGAACTCCCTCACCCTCAACTGCAAATTTGAGATAATCGAGTATATCATGACTGCCTTGGAGCCCCTGCCTTAAGTCAGGCTAAGGCACCAACAGTTTTACCCTTCATTGCTCCTGTGTCACCATTAAAAAATCATCAGGGTGACACAGGCAAATAACATGTTCTGTTATTGTGCAAGTATTTTTGACGGTACAGGCCACATGAAATTGTGCTATGTATCTCCTAGACCTTGCTGTGAGAGCTGCCGTTACTCTGGTAGCTCTTCTTTTGTTCTTGTTGAGAATACAGTTGGGAAAGAAAGGAGTCTTATGCTGATAATATTTTCACAGATTTCGCAAACTTTGATGCATTTGCACCAAAGGATCTTTCCTTTGCCCCACTCTTTTTGTTTCTACAGCAAACTGTGGCTTTCAACGTGAAACTCAGAGCTTCTGAATGTTGGTATGCTGGTATATATGCATATGTTAAAAAAGAGGTAATTATGGTAATAAAAAACATTGGATTCATTAAATATGTATAGTGTCCATGTCCTTGTATGTTTAATATCTGCCCTGTTGTGAGAAGTAATTTGATATTTTAAAAATCTAAAAATCTGTGAAACTGTACAGTCTATTTTCATTGCCTGACATCTTATAGTGCCTCATATAGTGAGGTAAATACTAATATATACAAGTGAGGTCACAGTGTAACTTTAGAGGTTCATTAGCCAATTATAGTTGAAGATGAGGAAGAGGAAAGGAAATTCCTAGGCGTCTGATGCCAAATGATCAGAATATTTAAAAACTACAATGGAAAAAACATTCTCCCACTTCTGTATATTGAAAGATAAGAAGTATCTTTTTTAAAAAGCAAGTGGATGAAGGCACACTAAAAAGAGACCAGAAATAGGAGCGATGTTTAGAGACTGAAAGGGAAGAGTTTCATTTGGAATTGTGTGATGATGAGAGTATTTAAATATCCTGAAGGTACTTTTACCCCCAGAATATTTAAGACTTTCCTCCCCAGAATATTTATGAATCAAGGTTAGTCTATGTTTGAACAATGCCTTGGTTCAAAGGTAGGCGAGAATTCTTGGAGATAGAAGAGGGATGAATAATTTGATGAGGTAATTTCAGGAAGATAAAATACTTACCTTCAAGAATATGCCAATGTGTTTGACTTTTAAAACTAAGTTAAAATTTGTATAGTCATCATCATGTAACTTATGATTAAGTTTAGTCTCTTTTTTACCCCTCTCATAAAATATTGCAGGATAGAGTTGACAAACAGATCATATGAAAAATAAGATGATTGGATGGATTATATATAATATATGTGTTCTATATCATTGTAAAGTTTATAAAGAATTTTAATACTTTTGGAGCTTAAAAAGAAATTTTACCTTCTCTATTGAATTTCAGTATTAAAAAGAAAAAATAAAAACCTGAAGTAGGTGAGAAAGCCGTGATCACCATGAGAATCTACTTTACAGAAAGCCACAGCCCTTATGAATCAGAGTTTCAATTTCAAGTTAGGTCTCTGAGGAGTTCCCTGGTGGTCCGGTGGTTAGGACTTGGCGCTTTCACTGCTGGGTTCCTGGGTCCTTGAGTCCAATCCCTGGTCAATGAACTAAGATCCCGCAAGCCTCATGGAGTGTCCTTAAACAAACAAACAATCACACAGAAACGAAGTGTCTGAACTGACAGTTCCTGTATTGGCGGCTGCATAGTGTCATTGCCAGGCAGCTTTTAATTCACAGGATTCCATAGTTACGGTGTTCCCTGCATACTCTGGCCCCGAGAGCATCTGTCTTCTGTTTGGATGCTCTCGGGGCCAGAGTATGACCTCATTTGGAAGATGGACAGCTGTGGAGCAGGGTCTTCCACCGGGTCAGTTTGAGGTTTGAGGACAAGCTCAAGATGTGTCAGGCTGTCCTAGGTCAAGTTTTGCCAGAGACAGTGGCACACACGCTCCTGTTCTCTGGCTCCATTGTTGAGAATTGTTCTTTTCTCCTACTTCTTGTTCATTTTCCCAAGGCTTTTAGGAATTAAATAGTATTTTCTTCATCCCTAAAACTATTTTGAGAGCTCATCACATCAACCAAGTCCAACTGAATGAATAAGAGCATCATTCATCTTGTTAGTTTTGGTCTTTTATAATGAAACAAGTGATGTGATAAATTTATTGTGAACCAATAAGTAGAATCCAAGTTATTCAAGCCCAAGGATTTTGCTTGTTTGTTTAGCTCTCATGTTTAGTGTATATTAGTTATTAAATGCAATGTTATTTCAAGTTCCTAGTTAACTTTTACTCACATCTTTGATTTGTCAGAGTTTACTCTTCACAGTAAGTCTGCTGTTATATATTATAAGGAAACAGAGGTGGAAACATTTAGCATCAGATTACTTTTATTTCAAATGTAGGCAAAGGTTCTTAGCTTTTGTTTTGTTTCAAACATTGTCCCTGATTGAACGTTAAACATTTCTATTGTATATAATAGTAATAATAAGGATAATATCATCATCACCACCACCACTACCACAGAAACAGGAACAGGATTGTTCCCTTTTGTTTCAGTTGGCATTTGATATTTTTAGAGTTATTTTTAGTCTCATTTAACCCTTCCTACTTTTCCACTTCAGCAAATCCACTTTGACTTTTTTTTTTTTAACACAGGTAAGTCACCAGGGCAAGGGCAGGAGCTCTTTAGATCATGGGAATACCCCTTCTGGGACTTGAAGACATTGCTTTACACTATTTATTAGTAGCACTGAGACAGCTACTGGAGAGGAAGTTTAGAGTGTATCACAGCTGTGAACATTAAGTACTAGATGTAGCTGTGGTTGCTGCCATTGTTTTGATACACTGTCCTCTGCTTTAAGCATGAGGAATTTTTTTCTCATAACCTATTATATCTTTTTGTATTTTTCTGGCCTTCTATAAAATTTTGTAAAATGACATTTTTGTGGAATGGATCTCTGCCCCTTTCATATTAACAGATGAGATTTGACCCTCTGGGGAATCATATTGAACAAATGAGATTTGGCTTAGGTATTTTATATCCATGTAATGGTACTATATTGCTTGGCACATAATAGCCAGTCTATAAATGGTATTTACCATGAATTTTGAATAAAAGTTAATAAAATAAAATTAATAATTTTAAATTAAATCATCTGCTGTATTAGGCCAGGGAACTAAAAATATTGGTAAGGCAGATAGTGGCTAGTGAATTCCTGTGCTAGCTGAAAGATAATCTTGCACATATTAAAACTCTTACCCTGGGAGGTATTGGGGTAGCACGAGAAACAAGAAGTCGTGGAGTTGAGAGGAGGGGTGAGGATAGGGAAGGTGTGGAAAGTGGGTTGGTTTGTCTGGCTCTCAAATCAGAGGTAATGCTCGATGATGAGGAGGATGCCAGTTTCGTTTCTGGTTTCCACTCCGACATTAATATCACAGGTACTTTGGAATGTGTGCATCTTTTATGATCACGGTAATTGTTTTTCCCTGAGTACCCTGCTTACAGTTCATTGCTGAAGCCTGGCTTGGAGAATTTTGAGCATTACTTTACTAGCGTGTGTGATGAGTGCAATTGTGTGGTAGTGTGAGCATTCTTTGGCATTGCTTTTCTTTGGGACTGGAATGAAAACTGACCTTTTCCAGTCCTGTGGCCACTGCTGAGTTTTCCAAATTTGCTGACATATTGAATGTAGCACTTTCACAGCATCATCTTTTAGGATTTGAAATAGCTCAACTGGAATTCCATCACCTCCACTAGCTTTGTTCGTAGTGATGCTTCCTAAGGCACACTTGACTTCAGCAGTCAAATTGCCAACATCCGCTGGATCATTGAAAAAGCAAGCGAGTTCCAGCAAAAGATCTATTTCTGCTTTATTGACTATGCCAACGCCTTTGACTGTGTGAATCACAATAAACTGTGGAAAATGAAGGAGATGGGAATAACCAGACTACCTGACCTGCCTCTTGAGAAACCTGTGTGCAGGTGAAGAAGCAACAGTTAGAACTGCACATGGAACAACAGACTGGTTCCAAATAGGAAAAGGAGTACATCAAGGCTGTATATTGTCACCCTGCTTATTTAACTTCTATGCAGAGTACATCATGAGAAACGCTGGACTGGAAGAAACACAAGCTGGAATCAAGATAGCTGGGAGAAATATCAATAACCTCAGATATGCAGATGATACCACCCTTATGGCAGAAAGTGAAGAAGAACTAAAGAGCCTCTTGATGAAAGTGAAAGAGGAGTGTGAAAAAGTTAACTTAAAGCTCAACATTCAGAAAACTAAGATCATGGCATCCAGTCCCATTCATGGGAAATAGATCGGGAAACAGTGGAAACGGTGTCAGACTTTATTTTGGGGGCTCCAAAATCACTGCAGATGGTGATTGCAGCCATGAAATTAAAAGATGCTTACTCCTTGGAAGCAAAGTTATGATCAACCTAGATAGTATATTCAAAAGCAGAGACATTACTTTGTCAACAAAGTCTGTCTAGTCAAGGCTATGGTTTTTCCAGTAGTCATGTATGCACGTGAGAGTTGTACTATAAGGAAAGCTGAGTGCCGAAGAATTGATGCTTTTGAAGTGTGGTGTTGGGGAAGACTCTTGAGAGTCCCTTAGACTGCAAGGAGATCCAGCCAGTCCATCCTAAAGGAGATCAGTCCTGGGTGTTCATTGGAAGGACTGATGTTGAAGCTGAAACGCCATTACATTGGCCACCTGATGTGAAGAGCTGACTCATTGGAAAAGACCCTGATGCTGGGAAAGATTGAAGGCAGGAGGAGAAGGGGACTACAGAGGATGAGATGGTTGGATGGCATCACTGACTCAATGGCATGGGTTTGGGTAGGCTCCAGGAGTTGGTGATGGACAGGGAGGCCTGTTGTGCTGCGGTTCATGGGGTTGCAAAAGAGTCAGACACGACTGAGTGACTGAACCAAACTGAACTGACCCTGCTCACTGTGTTTTCATGCCCTTTCTCTTCAGAGTTGCCTGAAGTTCCATCGATTGAGGAAGAAGTAGAAGAAACTGAGTCTTGGGCAAAGCCTCTGGTTCACCTTTGGCAGACGAAGTCCCCAAACTTTGTGGCAGAGCAAGAGTATAACACAGCCATGGGCAGAATGGAGCCACACTGCGCCATTTGTGCTCTGCTCATGCCCTACTACAAGGTAGCTGGCGGGAGGGGCCCCTGCCCACGTTTCCTTTCACTATAACACTTTCTGTGTGGCTCTAAAAACACAGGTGAATCATTGTACAGTTAGTATGCACATGGTGAAGAAAACATTAGTTCTTCTGTAGCTAATGACCACATAGAGTAGCAAACAGAATTCCTGCGTGCCACTTGAGAGACTTTTCTTTAACAGTACTTTATCATTTTTTAATGTCTTAATTTATTTCAGTCAACGGTTAATTCCAACCTTCCTTCTGCCTACTTCTCCAAGAAACATAGACCTTAAAACTTCAAAATAGTAGAAGCTTGCAAAGAGAGAACTTAGACCTAGTCTCTGCTTTATGTTTGAAAATATTACTCTCAATCATATAAATGTCAGCTCTGGGCTCACATTTGAAATCTCTCTCTTCTTCTTTCCATGTAGAATATGCAAAAGACACAGCAGGACTCAATGCAAACCAAATTGTCCAGTTTATCCCATCAGCCAGCTATTCATGGAATTATTTTCAGATGTCATGTCATATATTTTATGCCAAAAGCATCTTAGATCGCAGAGGGCCACATTGTTTGGCACTAACACAAACAAAATGATCTTTAGGAATCTGGTAAGGGTAGAACTACTAGGTCCATTTTAAGATACAATATTATAAAATGCATTGATGGGAATATTGTGTTCTGGGTTATATTTTCACTAATAGAATCAGAAATATTGTATTCAAGATCACATTGTTCTTAAAGTTCCACATGAAGTAATTCTGTTCAGACATTTCAGAGCATAAAAATGCGTAATGTGCCACATTCTCAGCACTTTGTAAATAGAGGAAGTAGTTCATTCATTCATCTGAATGTGACTTTAGGGAGTGATTAACTTTATTTTTATTTCCCATTTATCATTAAATTTCTATGTTTTCTTAAAAAATTTACCTTTGATTCTTATTTCTGTATCATAATCTGCCTGCATATTTCCCTAATGATTAAAAAAAATCCCAACTGAAATTACAAGTTCGGGGGAAATTTATTAACATAAGGTTTCTGGGGATAAGATAGTTCATTAATTATATTCAAATATACAATGAAATCTTATATCTTGATGAGAGATGACAATTTTGTTTGCATATTATGCCTTGTTATCTAATGTCATTTGCTAGATCTTTCTGTCTTGCTGTATTAAAACTTCTTGATGAGACAAAAACCTTCAAAAACTCTCTAAATACTGTCATACAAATTAAAGCTGAGGTCTTTGAAGATTCTCCTTCAGGTGTAACCAGGTAAGATTCTTCAGTAAATGAAACCAGATCTATTAATCTAGTGCAAATAAAGAAGCAAAAAAAGTTCATTGGAAGGATCATTGCTTCTCATGAGCTTTGTCTATAAGAACGTAATTTTAGTAGCTCATCCCTTTCTATAACAGTGGGCGTATAGAATCCCCTCTTGTCCCTTCAGCTTAACTTCTGGATGGGAACCTGGGGAACAGAGCTGATAGTTGGAGGACAAGGACAAGAAGAAACAATACAGAAGTGGAAAATTAGTAAATGAAATAGCTGTTCATGGATCTGTCCAAAGCAAGTGATTCCAGCTCTTTTCCATATTTTTTGCTCATTTGCAAATATTGTGTTTTTCAGCCAGATAGCAGCAATGAAGAAAATGATTCTAGATGGGAGACAAAATTAGATGAAGTGGTGACTTCAGGAGGAAAGACTAAGCCCCTCATTCCAGAGATGTGTTTTATTTATAGTGAAGAAAATATAGAATATTCTCCTCCTAACGCCTTCCTGGAAGAGGATGGAACAAGCCTTCTTATTTCCTGTGCAAAGTGCCGCGTACGGGTTCATGCAAGTAAATGAGTCTATCAGTCATTCATCACTGGCTTTTTAGTGCTTCACATAGTCTTTATTTCTCACCCCTCTGCAGCCTGTCAAATCTATCACAGTGAACTGTTGGCATAATTAATGATTAGATCATTCTTTCTCATATTTCTTCTAATGAAAGTATGAAAGGTATAATCGTCCTTGTATTTTATGTGGTATCAGTGGAGAACAGGTCTGATGGTTTGTTTCTTTGGGGTCCCCATGTGGAGTCATCATGGGACTCCTTTCACATGCTTGAATTTTACTTAAGATATAGTTTATAAAACCTTAATTTTAGTCTCTTATGGTGATTCATCACTATTTTCCTTTGTATGTTTTAAAAAGAATGAGTATTCTTTTGGTGATTTGGGGAATTGTTGTTAAATTTAATTCCTGAGTTTAAATTTTATTCTTTGTTAGAGTAGGGAGATCTTCATTGCCTTTTGGGTAAAACAGTCCTTCGAGTTGTTTTTCCCCAGAACTGAGATGGTTAGGCTCTATACCTGTCTCAATTTGCTATTTTTACATAATTATGTTAATGGCAAATACATTTTTATAGATTAATCTGTCATGTAAACCTTCTAAAATGTGTAAAATGAATCAGTTATACATTGTAATTGTATTTTTAAAGCATTTTAATATTCAAGCTCTTACCAAGTCACATCTTTTATTAACATTCTTAGGTATAGTGTGAGTCTTGTCAATGTGGTATGAATAATTTATAATATATGTATTACATTCTGTATTTATCCCACAGTAACATCAGTCTTATATTAAGGTTGAAATTTCCTGGCTATCAAGCATTTATTTATTAGATACTTTCAGCTTCCTTGAGGGATTTGAACATGTGTTTGAAATACAATTATATAAAACTTATTTACTTCATCAACCTGTAAGACACTCAGTACACACACACACACACACACACTCTCTCTCTCTCTCTCTCTCTCACTCTACACAGTTATATCTATATGAGAGGCACAGCATCATTTTACAAACAAGTTAGGATTTAATCTTGACTACAGAATGCACTAACTGTGCAACTTAGCCATAATATTTTATGAACATGTGCTTGAACTAAACATTTTATGATCTTGGTTAACTATTATAGGCTTTTCTTTGGGTAATTACAATTCTGTTATTTTCCCTTCCCAAGACAAATTTTATACAAATTTTATATTAAAAACTACTTCTTTAAATTCTACTTATTTAAATCTTTCAAAGCCCTCTTTTTTCAGGAAGCCAGAGTAACACATGTGTGTTGGAGCCATATAATTGCTACATATATCATGTATTTACATCATCAGCCATCTCTTTAAATTGCTGAGTCAGGCATGTACTGAATAGACAAGTAAAATTGAACATATCTCTTCATCACCAACCATGAATTGTGTATCCTTTGTCCGTATCACTGAAATTAAAGCTAATTAAATGTAATTTTTGAAGTGTAGTTTTAAATTACATTAATTTTATGCATATAATTTTATGTTCAGAAATATTTTGTTAAAGTTTATTTACTGTACCATTTTAAAACTTCTCCAAACTTTGCTTCATGAATTGCAGCTTATTTTGAAATATGTTGTATGTGAGTAAAGGACTAGACCTGAAAGTTTAGAGATTTTATTATTGCCCATTCAAGTATTATCATTAATATTCTTTATGATAACTAGTGTGAGCACTGGTAACTGTTAAGATGCCCACTCTCATGCTTCCTGGCAGTGATACCCTGTTAGGTATAACGTGTGAGAACCAAAAGTGTCTCTGAGCCAGCCTTGTTTATATTTTGTTATAAGCAGTGAGAATCAAAAATGGTATGGTAGGTTGTTGCTCTGATTTTATTTATTCAGTGGCTAAAATGTGTCATATTCTCAAAATACAAAAGGCTTAATTAATGAATCTATACTATTATTTTGTAGGTTGTTATGGAATCCCTTCTCATGAGATCTGTGATGGATGGCTATGTGCCCGGTGCAAAAGAAATGCGTGGACAGCAGTAAGTGGCTTATTCATTCCATCCATTGTGGGTCCATTTAAATCTAGTGATACATGTACTTTTGTGTGCGGTTTCACCCTTCCCTGTTTTTCTAGTCTTCTCTTTCCAAATCATCCTACTGAGTATCTCTTTATCTACTGTGGAAATATTAAATACGTTTCTAGGCATCACCCTCTGCTCAAAAACCTACAGAGACTAGCAGCTTTTTAGAGCATGTCCAAAATACTGCTTCACATTCTTTCCTAGCAGTTCTAGAAAATAAGTATTCTGAGTGACAGTGAAGATGGGAATCTCTAGGGACCTCTGAGGAAACCATGCTCATTCACAGCTATTCCACTAGCATGAGCTCTTCCCTGTTTATTCATTTATACATTCATACTTTAGCAAATTTTAAAGTGTTTTGTGCTAAGCATTGCTATGAACTTGAGACAGAAACTAGAACAAATTATTCCCTGTTTGGGAAACACAGATTTCTCTTCACCTAAACTGTTTTCCCTGAAGATACTATAGAAGCTTTAGCTTATACCCAAGTGTTGCACTCCATTCCATTAATCTACCAGTTTACTCATTTTACAGTTTGATTGTGTGTTGCCTTAATTTTTCTTAAAAATTCTCTTTCAAGAGCTATCAGAACATTGCTGAAAGTGGAGACTGGTCAGATCTCAAGACTGTATCCCTCATTATTGATCTCAGAACAGATGCTCAGCTTCATTTTGATTATAATAGTAGTCTTTGCTTTATTCCTTAATGATCTCTAATGACAATGGGTTAGATTTCCTTGCAGCCAAAGTTAAAACCCTGAGGCGCAATGTAAGGACCATGCTCTGCATGATGAAAATTTATGTCACGATTATATATGTTTAGCTCTCAGTGTGGAAATAGACATATGGTAACTATAAATTAAAGGCATCTGTAAGAATGACTTTCTATATGATTTTATTGCTGGCATTCACTTTGGATAGTGAGGGGAAAGCAAGGGAAAATATGGACCACCTTTATGGTCCAAATAATCTGATCTATGAAATATTAGAGGTAATATCTCCAGCTTAAGAATTCTTTCCATTAGTGGGCCAGATAACATTTTGATACTTCATTTGGTTGATCATCACATTAACAAAAACTGTATAACTGCACAGTATCTTTAAAACAACCAGGAAGTCCTGCTGTAATATATATATTCAACTCTTGTTTACCATGCTGGTTCTATTCCTATTATATGAGCCAAAGCAAAGTCTTGTAGGGTCAGTTTTATTGATGATGTCTCTTCTTTCACCCTGAAGTGTAGGTTTAGAATTTAGAGCTACTCTAATTCAGTGCACCAAGGCACGAAGAATTCTCCGTTCCATCTGCAGTTACTGCTTGGCTCCCGTGCTCACACACCGAGCAGTCCTGTTACCCCAAGGTACCACTGTCCTTTGCATGGCAGTGCCAGGGCTAGGCCTCAGTCAGCCACCCTGATTCAAACGCTGCTGCGTATCAATTATGTTGTTTTCCTTTAGCATGTCTTCAGAAGGAAATACTTAGGTTAATCACTCTATGCAACATATTTCTATTAATCTTAACCTCTGGTTTAAAGCATACTTCTATTAATCTTAACCTCTCTGCACCCTGAGAAAATACAGTGTGCCTTTTGTATTTTAATATTGACACCATGTAAATCTCTCTTAATTTGCGATAAAGACAGGAGCTCTTGAATACAACTTTGCATTGATTTTTTTCAGACCTACATAATTTCTTAGCTCTAATTGGAAATGATCTAAATTCACAGTGGGCCAGTTATTATTTTTTTTTTTTTTCAGTTTATCCATTCTGAGTTAACTTTGTCCGTGAACGCTTTATTTCTAAATTTTTCTCTTGAGAAATAATTGAATTTCATTTTAAGCATTGCAGAGAAGTAACTGATAATAGTTTGGCTTTAACACCCTTATTTAGTATAGCATTGAGTGTTGCAATATTTATATTTTACTAAGCACTTAAGTATGATTCTTTGGATTTTGTGGCTGGAATGGTTGCATTTGGGAAGTACACTTAGACTTGTCTTCTTAGGAATCAATCTCATACTGTCAGTTTTAGGTTCCAGAGGAGCACTGGATCTCCTTTCGGATGGAAGCTCTAAAAGAACCTAATGGAAATCTAACAGTGTGGCTGAAGTCAAATGATATTTCAATGCTGGCTTTTAGTTCACTAACTCTGATTACTAAGTATTTCCTGGGATTTTCTGTTTTAAACATAGTTTGTGAAAGTAAGGCTTATTCATCGTGAATACAAAAGACTCCAGTAGCGTACTTTGCTTGAGATATGTTTATACAACAGATGTGATTGTTTCAGTTAATTATATTTCCTTTAATGATTGTTGCTTTGAAAATCTTACAGGTAAGAAGAGGGTACCTGAAACACCTTATATTTATTTTCATAAGGTGTGTGTGAGAATCGTATGTGGTAGTTCTATTTTTTAAAGATCAAAAAATAAAAATTAAAGATTAAAAAGAGCACCTGTGAATGGACAAATGGATTAAAAAAAGTGTCTCTGTACACACACACACAAACACATTCACACATGCACACATATGTACAGTGATTACTATTCAGCCATAAAAAAAGAAGGAAATTCTCTTGTTTTGTTACAACTTGGGTGAAACTGGAGGGTGTTATGCTAAGTGGAATAAGTCAGAAAAAGACAAATAATGAATGCTTTCATTTACATGTGGAATAAAAAAAAAAAGGCAAAGCAACAACAACAGAAATACAAACCTGAACTCATAGATACAGAGCATAGATTGGTAATTGCCATGGGCTGGGGGAATGAGGGAAATGAGTGAAGGTGTCAAAGAGTATATACTTCAATTACAAGTACATTCTGAGGGTGTAATGCACAGCATGATGACTGTAGTTAACAGTGCTTTATTAGATACTTGAAAGTGGCCAAGAAAGTAGATCTTAAATGTTCTCACCACACGCCCACACACACAAAGGTATTTAATGTGAGGTGATGAATGTGTTAACCTTATTATGGTGATGGTTTCTCAATATAGAGATATATCATGTTATCACATTGTACAACTTCAACTTCTACAATAAGTCAATTATATTTCAATGAAATAGGAGAAAAAGAGGGAAACTATAATAGTAACTATATCATATAAGTAAGTATCAATTATTTACATTTTCAAAGTAAAGGCATCATAAGGTTTATTTCAACAAATCCAGGCCATAAATAAATGAATTAACTAGCTAACTAACTGAAGTCATACATTAACAAGTAGTTGGGCTTGGTAGTTGCAGATGTGCTCGAATTGGTGGTCACAGACCAGCTGTCTTTTTATTTACCAGTTCTAAGGAGTGGAAGTCATGTGGGCCAAACTGCCCTGCTAGCTTTTCAGTAACTGAAGGCCAGAACTTTGTCTCATTTCTCTATAATACTCCTAATACCTGGTGTACTGTTGGGTCATTTCTGAACTTATAGAGCCTTTATCTGTGACCTTCAGCATTCTCATCATTTCCAGAAGTCTTGGTTTAGTCCTCAGTGTATCTGCTTTTGCTTTTTTTTTTCTTTACTTTATCCACTTATATCAATTAAAATGAGCAGCAGAAGGCTATATTGCATCCTTAACTGTATAGTAAAGAAAGAGATGACTTACACATTTTGAATTACACCCTAACTTGGATTCTAGAATCCTGGCTCTATGCCCAAATTCAAGTGAAACGAAATGAAACAGTTAAGAAATTCCCCAACTACCTGTCTTTTGTGACATAAGGTTATAGCTCTCATAGTTCTAATTAAATATCATTGCTCTGTGCCTGTTTGTCTTGTTTCAGTACTGCTCAGATAAATAGACCTGTATGAGAGCTGTACATGCATTTATGGAATAAATGTTACATTTATGTACTAAATGTTAAGCTTATAACCCAGCTTGATTAGAATGTTGTATTTTCAGCTCTGTTTTGTTTCCAGCTCTTTTGTGACTATGTGATTCATTTTGGAGCAGTTTGTACTCCTTCATATAGTAGCACTTTAGAGGATATTCTAAACATTACCAAGTTCTGTTTTTAGGTGTTGAATGTCAACACTCTGATTCTGGAATGTGTTTCTAGTTATTTTGAGTCTTAATTTGTATCTATTTACTTTTGACCTAAATCACTAGCGTTTATGTCTAATCTGTTCATCAGTTTCCATTTTATAATTACTAAGTTACTGCTAATTAAAAACATAATACAATATTCACACTGTAAAAATGCTGAATATGTATTGCTTTCTTTCAGGTTTTTTCTCCCCCACCATTTTCTTTTTTATTCCTACTTTGAAAAATTATTTTTACTTCTGAGTATTTCTGTGAAATACCTGAACACTGTGTTAGAGCTTCACTTCTAATTATGAAGGAGGATGTTAGTTAAATGTATGGATTGAACTGATAACCTGAATGCTTTTATCCTAAACAGTAATAATTCATGTGCTTAATACTCTGTAGAGTATTAAGAAGTAGTATGCTAATAACCACAGAAGGATTTTCTATGCTATCTTATAAAGGGTTTATATTATTGAATTCTAAAGAACAAATAAAAGCAGGTTAAGAGGTTAAACTTTAGGGATAGTAGAGCTCTTTGGTGGTGGTTTCTCTTCAGGAAATTTGGATGTTTCTTTTGAGGTAGGAGGAATATGAGGTTTTGTTTTAGTGGTGTGAATGGGAGTGGAAATTGCGTGGGAAGATGGGTAATTTATATCGTGGAAAGTTGTGTCATACTCAGGTTTATGACTTTGACAAATCATGAGTTGTCAATCTTCTGTCCATGGTGGCTCAGATGGTAAAGCGTCTGCCTACACTGCGGGAGACCCGGGTTCAATCCCTGGGTAGGGAAGATCCTCTGGAGAAGGAAATGGCAACCCGCTCCAGTCCTCTTGCCTGGAAAATCCCATGGACTGAGGAGCCTGGTGGGCTACAGTCCATGGGGTCGCAAAGAGTCGGGCACGGCTGAGCGACTTCATTTCACTTCACTTCATGGTAGCTTTAAGCCGGTGCTATCGTTTTTCAATGTCAGTGAAAACTTCCAGTGTCTTTTGTGCTATGTCTTACCAGGGAGCTTTTTAAACTACCTTATATAATTCTTGCAGGGCAAGGCAGGGTAGGCATAGTAACTCACATACCTGAAATCTAAAATCTTAATTAGAGGAAGATTTAAAAGCAATGTAATGAGAAGGTTCGATTAGAGACGACTATCTAAGGCCTCTTCTGACCCTGAAATCCTTTGATTCTGTGTTGTTTTGTATTTCCATTTTGCTTTAATTAGTTTTCCTTAAGAATTGGGCACCTTCATGAAATCTAAATTTATTTCTGTACTTCTTAATCTGGTCAAAGGTGATGAGTTACAGAAAAGTACAGGAGTTGAAGTGACATTGGTAATTATTGGCTGGATCAGTGTAATTTTTATATGCTTAAGGAAACTTTAATTTTTTTTTAAAAAATGACTTCAGGGCCTTACTGTAATTTTATTTGTATTTTATATGCATTATTTATTATCTTCTGGATTTCTTTTTATTTCAATATATCCCTTTACTCTTAATTTAGAAGAATTTGTTTAAATATTTTTATTTGGATGTAATACAGCAGAATACACAGTTGTATATTATATTCTTGAATAGATATTGCCATGCTATGAAAAGGTAAGATTTTGAAATGAAAAAGTTAAAAAAAAAAAACATGTAAAAAAATTTCTGTGTAATGAAATAGTAAACTAGGTTGCTGTTGTTGTTTAGTCATTTAGTCATGTCCAACTCCTTGCCACCCCATATAATTAGGGCTTCCCTATCCAGGAAGTACTCTGGGCTTCCCTGTCCTTCAGTGTCTCCTGGAGTTTGCTCAAACTTATGTCCATTGAGTTGGTGATGTCATCCAAACATCTCATCCTCTGTCACCTCCTTCTCCTCCTGCCCTCAATCTTTCCCAGCATCAGGGTCTTTTCCAGTGAGTTGGCTCTTTGCATCAGGTGGCTAAGGTACTGGAACTTCAGCTTCAGCATCAGTCCTTCCAATGAATATTCAGGACTGATCTCCTTTAGGATGGATTGATTTGATCTCCTTGCTGTCCAAGGGACTCTCAGGAGTCCTTTCCACCACCACAGTTCAAAAGCATCAGTTCTTCAGTGCTCAGTCTTCTTTATGGTCTAACTCTTACCTCCATACGTGACCAATGGAAAAACCATAGCTTTGACTATGTGGACCATTGTCATACAGTCTTGACTCCAGCTTGTGCTTCACCCAGCCCAGAATTTTGCTTGATGTACTCTGCATATAAATTAAATAAGCAGGTGACAATATATAGCCTTGAAGTACTCCTTTCCCAATTTTGAACCAGTCTTTTGTTCCATGTCTGGTTCTAACTATTGCCTCTTGATCTGTATACAGATTTCTCAGGAGACAGGTAACGTGGTCTGTTATACCTATCTCTTTAAGAATTTTCCATAATTATTGTAATCTGCACAATAAAAAGCTTTATTGTAGTCAGTGAAGCAGAAGTAGATGTTTTTCTAAAATTCCCTTACTTTTTCTGTGAGCCAGTGGAAGCTGGCAATTTGATCTCTGGTTCCTCTGCCTTTTCTAAATCAAGCTTGTACATCTGGAAGTTCTTGGTTCACATCCTGTTGAAGCCTAGCTTGACGAATTTTGAGCATTACCTTGCTAACGTGAAATGACCTCTACTGTACGGCAGATTGAACAGTCTTTGGCCTTGCTCTTCTTGGGATTGGAATGAAAACTGACCTTTTCCAGTGCTATGGTCACTGCTGAGTTTCCAAATTTGCTGGCACATTGAGTGCAGCACTTTAGCAGCATCATTTTTAGGATTTGAAGTAGCTCATCTGGGATTCCACCACCCTCACTAGCTTTGTTTGTGGCCATGCTTCCTACGGCTCACTTGACTTCACCCTCCAGGATTTCTGGCTGTAGGTGAGTGATCACACCATTGTGGTTATCTGGGTCATTAAGACCTTCTTGTACAGTATTTCTGTGTATTCTTGTCACACATTTATTATTTATTTAAGAGCATTTATTTTCTGTACAATAACAAAGTTGCATTATATATTATAAACAGCATAGATAGCATTCTGCTTTTTTTTTCTTCAAAATAGTTTTAAGAAATCAAAAAGTAAATATGAAATAAAGTTTTCACCTTGGTCACACATCTGTTCACTTTATTTTGCTTATTTGTTTATTTGTTTTTTTAATGGACTAAAAGATATGAGCAAGCTGTACCTTGATGATCATTTGGTATTAGCATTTTCTTTCCTCTTACAAAGAGTGGAATATGCAATTGCAGTGATTAAAAACATTTTAGTGTCTGTTTATTCTTATTGCTTGATTATAAATAAGTGGCATCTATAGATTGAGTAATGGTTGCCATTCATGCCCTCCAAGGCTTAGACATAGCTATTGTTTTGGTTTTTGAAAGAAAGTGAAGTGTTTTCTCTTCGTGAGTCATAATCACAAAGTTAAAATCTGGAAGTACTGAGGTAGTGGTCTTAAGCCACCCACCCCCATAATGTTGCTAAAGCTTGTGAACTAAAAAAAAAAAGTCTTTTTCACTTGTTCAAAAGTATTTGTTTATCTGAACTCTTAATCTTGGAAAATACTGTAGTCTTAAATCTCAACTGCTAAGGCTCAGGTAAAAATGATTAACTTCTTGGAAAGTTGGTAAGTCATCTTTGGGACCCATGAAGTCCCCCTGTTAAATCTGAAGGCAGTACTTTCTCTTCTTTCTCTCTGATACGGGAGTTTTCTTAGGGTAGTGATCATTAAAGAAAATATATGTAGTTGAGAATTACCATATTCCATAATACAACCATTATTTCTCCTGTCCAACTCCTTAGATAAGATTAGTGTTATAGGAACTTGACCTGGCTGTCCAGTGATTGACTCCATGCTCCCAATGCAGGGAGCATGGGTTCAATCCCTGGTTGGGGAACTAAGATCCCACATCCCACATGCCACACAGCACTGCTAAAAAAAGAAAAAATGGTGGTACTGATAATAGATGTTAGAATTGTCTATCATTTGATTCTTAGAAGTCTTACATTTAAAAAAGTTCTATTAAAAAATTTTTGACTTACAAATTCAGGATAGTTGTTGATTTAAATATAATCTACTCTAAGTAGCAAGGATACTAGCTTCCAATTTTCCTAGCTTCCAAAAAAATTTAATGCTGACAGAGGCTGCACGTTTCTCCATCTATCTCAGAAGTCTCATTTACAGATACTAAGTCAGTGGTTTGAGAGAGTAAATCCTTTGCCCAGGCTCTCCATTCTATATGGTAAGAGAGCCCAGACTCATGGCGGTACTCATGCCTCTAGATAGATTCCCAGGCCCAGAATCATTTTTGTTTTTCCTCAGTTGCTTGTTTTCAGAGTGGAAAGAAGGCTGAATAACTGACCTAATTTTGAACCATGTATTTGAATGATTTCAGTTTGTTTACTTTGAAAATTAAGTGAACACTAATAGTGTATTTATTTGGTCATATACTTAGTATGGAATAATTAGTGTTACTGGGCAGTTGAGCAGAGAAGTGCCCTTACTGTTTCATACCAACTCTAGTTTCTTCCTGGAGGACATTTTCCAGAGTTGAATGATCTCCTGGATCTAGTTTCCCAACTGACAACCGAGTTGACATTTTTCTTTAACAAAGAGCTCTGAAGAAGCTTTGTAGATTGGAGCCACTGATTTTTAGATCTTATTGGCTTATGTCCTTGAGAGGTCATGGCAACACTCCTGCACCCTGTGATGTGTTTTATGGTTTATTTTTTCATTTCATGGGCTCCTGTCAAGACCACGTGGTGAGAGGCTGTCTTTGATCCTCACACATAGTAAAAACAGTGAAAAGGCAAGAAAAGGAAGACTGTGTTCTTGTTAGAGACCATGGCTCTGTGTAGCCAAGTGTCCGCTTGTGTCATTGCTCCTCTCCAGTGAGGTGTCTCTGGAAGCTGCTGGCCAGACCACACTCTTACATTCGAGCTAACAGGTTTGAGTTCAGAATCACCTTCTGCCTCCAAGGGAGGCAGATTATTCTGCACAGCTGCAAACGTAAACCTTGACTCACAAAGGCGAGAGTGGTAATAATTATTTTACTTTAACCAAACAGAACAGCATGTTGGAGGATATCAATTTTCTTGACAGCATAGTTATGATGTGGAGGCTTTTCTGTTAGGGACTGCTTATAGGCTAAAAAAGTCAACAATCTTTTTTTTTTTCCCTCTCCTGTTCATTCTTCTCCCTTTTGCCCAATAAACAGCGTCCCCTCCCTACCAGCCCTCCCACCCCCCTGGTAGTGCAGAGAAAGAGAAGTCTACATAGCTTATTGTAACTGGAACTATATTCATAAACAGCTTCTTGATTGAGAACAAATGCCTCATTAATCTTAAGTGCTTCAACCAGAGAGCACAAGTAAAGTCAAGAAGAATAATGACTGACATTATGGGGAGCATAGCATACTGTACTGCACACCAGGGTGTGCATGCCCCGAGGTCACTGGGCTGCACGGTGCATCTCCTTAGCAATGAGGAAAGAGATCCTCAGGAAGCATGGAGTGGGAAAACTGCCTTGCATGCATTTCTCATGAATGGCAAAAACTAGTCCAGTGGCAGGATGAAGGAGTCATGTATTTTGCTGTTTGTTACTGAAGGTCATGGTGGAAAGAAAGAAAAAGCCAGCTGGATTTTTACTTGAAAGCCAAGTGTTGTATAATTTTAAGTACTTTGCTCAGGATCCTGGAAATACTATTATGTAAATACTGTGAAGTTCCATGTAGATTACTTTGGCCAGTCTTAAATTATCGGAGTACTTCTTCCTAACATTGAACCATTGTGTGCCTGGTCTTCTATCAGATAAGTGCTCTGTACTCTTCAAGGTAATTTTTACACTGCAGTAAGGAATGGCATCAGAAAGAAAAAAGGTGGAAGGGATGTAATTTGAAACATAGACTATGATTTCCTGGTCTTCCATAATTGTCCTTTCATACAAATGGCTATATGCTTGTATTTTAATAGCTAAAATGTAGTTAGATCCCTGTCCCCTCCCAGCATGTCCACATCCTAATCCTTGGATCCTGTATGTTACACTGCATGTAAAGGGAATTATGGTAGCAGATGGCGTTAAGGTCGCTGACCAACTGACTTTACAATAGGGATATTATTCTGTTTACCTGGGTGCATGCAGTGTAGTCAGAAGGGTCCTATAAGTGAGGAAAAAGGGGACAGAAAAGGGCAGAGTGATGTGATGTGTTGTGAGAAGTGCTTGGCCTGTTCTGGCTGGCTTTGGAGGTAGAGGAGGGCCAAGGACTAGGCACACAGCCTCCCCTTAAAGCTGGAGAAGGCAAAGAAATGGATTCTCCCCAAGAGCCTCCAGAAGGGAGTGACCTGGCTGACACCTTGATTTTAGCCCAGTGAGACCCATTTTGGAATTCTGACCTACTAAACTTTGTGTTGTTTTAAGTCACTGCATTTGAGGTAATTTGTTACTGCAGTAATAGAGAACTAAAGGACGTAGCATAGCCTTTTGAAACACTCTTAACTGTTCGGCATTCCACTAGGCATGTTGTATTTTCAGTGTCAGCTTTCTCTGACTACCTTCTGTGTCTCTAGCCCACACCCTCTGGTTCTGGGCCTCTAGCAATCCTTTCACTTCACTGTGACACATGATTCAGTGAGGCTCCCAGACAGTCTCTCCGTCCCGTCTTGTCATTACTTCCGTTTAAGCTGCTATGTTTTTTTACACATACTCTCAGCTCCCTTGCCACTCTCTGACTTTGTTACTCTACATTGGTATAACTCAACCCTGGTAAATCCAACTCTACTCTGTACCCGTACCCTGTAGCTGAATGGCTGTGGAGAAACACCCAATATGCAGATTGCTCCTGCTTTCAGTTTTAATTGGAGGTAGGTCTTCACTGGTGTGGATAATTCATGTTGCATTCTCATCATCCATTCTCTCTACCCCTTTCTTGGCTGACTGGTTCATATCTTCATATTTCCCCCATCCTCACCCTCACCTCATCAAGTCTCTTCATATTCATAGAGAAACGGGAAGGCAGCAGTAGAGACCTTGAGGTTTCAACCTGCTTCATAGCTATAATATCTCTGCTTCTCTCTAACACCATCTTCTCTTTTATACTCAGGATCATAATTCCAGTAATTCATCCCTTCTCACCCACATCTCTTCTCCAGATGATTTTCATTATCATCCACACAAGCTGTTATTTCTTCCATCTTCAAGTAAACCAAAAAACCCTCTCTTTCTTCCTAGAAGCTCCACCCTGTTTCTCCATGGCTCTGTAAATATAGTAAAACTCCTGAAAGGCTTATTTTTATTCACTCTCTCCAATTCTTCTCCCCCACGTCTTTCTTAATTTTATTTCAGTCATAGATTTTTCCCTGTGTTTCCTTCAACACTTCTGTGGACCACTGCTTCCTGTTTGAAGCAGTCTTGAGTTGACCTGTAGGATCCTGCCCTCCTGCTTTTCCTCTTCACTGGTCACTTCCTCTCACTCCCTAGAATTCAAACTGTGGGTATCTTTTCCGCACTAATCCATCTAGTCATCTCATCCCATCTCATAGCTTTAATAGTTGCAAACAGCATCTAGTCATTGGTGGCTTAGACATTCCTGTGTCCAGCTCAGTCTCATCTACATGGCCAACTTTATGACATCTCCTGTCATATGTCCATCAGCTTAAATTCACCCTTCCTGAACTGAATTCCAGATCTTCTTTTGTAGCCTTTCTTATTTCCAGGCCTTCTAGCTGCTGAGGCCAAAAACTTGATAGAGTTGGACTTGATGCTTTGTTTTTCTCATACTCCACATCTGTTTGACAGCAAATCTATCATGTCTACTTTTAAAATGAATCTTGCATCCTGGCCACTTCTGGCTACTTCTTAGTCACCTTAGCTGACATAATGCAGTCTTAATCTACTCATTAACTTTTTCCTGGGTATGGTGGAAATCTGCTAACTTCTCTTCTCACTTCTACCCTTGAATCACTATTGTCTCCTGTCAACACAGCAATTGGGATTTAACATGTAAGTTAACATTTAACAGTTAACATGTAAGTCAGCTTATGTCCTTGGTGTACTCAGACTGTCCAGTGGCTTCAAGCTATCACCTTTTTTCAAGGCCTACAAAGCTTTATGAAGGGCTTCCTAGGTGGTGCAATGGTAAAGAATTCACCTGCCGGTGGAGAAGATGAAAGAGACACAGGTTCAATGCCTGAGTCAGAAAGATCCCCTGGAGCAGGAAATGACAACCTGCTTCACTATTTTTGCCTGGAAAATTCCATGGACAGAGGAGCCTGGAAGGCTATAGTCCATGGGATCAAAGAGTCAGATACAAATGAGTGACTGACTGGGCACCATGTAGCTTTATCAGATTTTCTTCCTGTTACTTACTGACGACCTTTGCCATTAGAAAAGGCCATCTGCTGCCAACACCTTTCCCTGGTGAACTCCATGGCCCACTCTCATGATGCTTAACATCCTCTACCATATAAATAATCTACTGATTTAGTGTGTCTGCTCTTCCAACAAGAGTGTATCTTTCATAGCTTTTGCCCAGTGTCTAGGACATAACATGGTGATTAACCAATATTTGTTGGTTATGTTTTCACTTATAATACAAATTAGGTGTGAGCATCTAAGTTAAGGAACTCACTCGCTTGTATAAAATTCATTGGAGCCTGTGAAATTTCCTTTCAGAAGATTACTGCAAGAAAGTTTTTCATTCATTCATTTCATTCATTCAATTTCCTAGTCACTCAGAATTCATGCCAGCCCTGTCCTAACATGGATTCCAGCCTCTCTCCAAGCCTGATAAATGAGCTTCATCTTCAGAAATGGTTCTTCCATGTTTTGTTGATCAGCATTTTGTAAGCAAGTTTTCCGTTAATGTGATTAATTACTCTTTGTTTTCCCAGCTTAGACAGCCCTATTTTATGGTTGTGCACTTCTGTTATGAGCATGTCAGATAAATAAGGGTGTGGGGAGATACTTCAATCTTGTAATTTTTCTATAGCACTGAAAATTGGCTTTGGTGTCACTTATGGATATGTCAGCTAAAATGAGAGTTCCTTATGAGGCAGCTTGAGAATGTTTGTATTGGCATTTCTTTAACTGATGTTTTATAGAAGAGCCTTTGGAACATGATTTCCCTCTAGGACAAATAATGAACGACTGTGATAGTCATATTCTAACAGTGCCTTTCCCACCATTGTTGTTAATGTTGTGTCAGCACTTTGATTATAAACATTTTTTTTCATGGTTTAATAACTGAGCTGTACAGAAACCACTCCATGTTGTAAATTGATATACTCTCTGTTCATCTCAGCGGTGATTTTTTTATGAAAGCAAAATTTAAAAGTACCTTGGTATTGCTAAAAGGGGATTTTGTGAATGGTATTAAGTGAGGGAAAAGGATCTAAGCAGGAAAGGTACAATATCAGAATATGATCTGAAGTTACACTCTTTCATCCAGCTTTTAACTGCTCTGGGGTGGGGTACACAACAGAACAGCTCTTTCAGTGCTGTACTTGGGAGGCAGGAGGAGCAGCCACTATTGGAGTAATCATTTTGTAACAGAAATTTCAGCATTTTTTGGTTTGGTTTTAGGAAACATTAGTTGACTAGCAATATATCTGTATCTTTATAATAGTGAGTCATTTTACCATGGGTGTTATTGTTCCTAGAAAAGCCATGCTCATAAACATTAGATAAAACAGGGCTGGCAATGAGCATTCACTGTGGAGTTGTATTTATTTATTTTGTTCTGCAAGGCTAAACAATTTTAGTATCTTTTCAGGTTAGGTTGGAAGGAAGTTCGGGTACACTAAAAGACTGGTAGAAATCATAGATGCCCTTTTAAAATATTCATTTAAGTAAAAAAAAAAAAGAGAATTTTAAATTACACATATTTGATGGAAAAAGTTTTAATTTCTTTGTGTGTCTGTGGGTTTGTTTTTTTTTTTTTATGTAAAAGTAGTAAGTATTGTTAGGAAAGTTTCCCATTCCTGTCACTCTCAAATTCTCAAATCTCATTGTTAATAGAAAACTACTCATACTGTTTTGTCATTCAGCCTTTCAGTTATTTTTTGTGCATAAACTAATACTGTTATTTTGTTGTTCTTAAGAGACCCAAATGGTGTCACAGTTTATTTAATGTCTTAGTGTTTTCATTTAATATTACATTGTATAATTTTGGATTTGCCATATATTGTTCATCACTTTTAAATTTTAAACCTGAAGCTAATTTAAAAATTCAGACATTACAAGTAAATCTAAGTAACTGACCATTCCAGCTCCTCCCAGAGGTATCTGTTTTCTCTGTTATGAACAGAAATGAAATAATAGTCATTGTACATTACTACTTCTGCATAGATATAAATGTTTACCTAAGGTAGATTCCAAGAAGGTAGCTTGCTTGTCATAATTTACGTTCATTTAAAATTTTGATTGATAATGCCAAATTATTGTCCAAAGCCGCTGTTACAACTCACATACCTCCAAAACTAGACTTCCTGATTTAAAAACCTGAGGCTAATGCTCATTATTTCATTTTTCATTTTCTTATTCTTGAAATTCGGTATCTTTTGTGTATTTATTGGCAATGAAGATTCTTTGAATTTTTTGCCTGTTTTTCAAAAGTATAGATTTTTAAAAATTATTTTTTGGATAATCTTTGTTTTACATTGGAAATTTTAAAATTGTTTTATGTTAATTTATTTAGTATTTTATCCTTTAGAATTTTAAAACTTTGATACAGTCAAAATTTATCTCTTCTACCTGCCTTTTGTTTTTTTAAATGTTATGTTAACAAGCCATTTATCCTAAATTCATCAAAATTTTTGCCTACAATTTCTTTTACGAGTTCTGTTTTTGAGTATAAGTCTGTAAATAAATTTATTTTATATTAGCCCATTTTAGGTGTTCTTCATTCCTTCCTGCCACTTCTGGTTCAGCCTGGTGTCATTTTCCTTCTTTTGGAAGATTTTTTGTTTTTTTAACAGTTGTATAGTGTGGATTCTTAGGAGACAAATTCTCTTAGATTTTTGTCTCTATGAGATTATTTTTATTTTCGAAGGATATTTTCCCTGGAAATAGTTTGCCAGCTTTTTTCTTTGAATATTTTATGGATATTGTTTCATTGCCATTTGCTGCCAATGTTTCTGGTTGGATTTCAGATGGAGTTCATATACTTGTTTACTGAATATGTCTTTTTTTTCTTCTGCTTTTAAGATATGTTCTTCATATTTGGTTTTCAGAGTTTTGACTGTTAACTATTTAGGTATGTTTCCTTTGTATTCATCTGCTTGCAGTTTGCTAGGCATCTTGAATCTGTGGATGTCTTTTATCAGCTTTGGAAAGTTCTCTGTTATCTCTACAAGTATATATATTTTTTCATCTATTCTTGTTTCCCTCTTCTTGGAATCCAATTATGAGTAAATTGAATAGGTTGTTATTTTCTCTTTGTTGCTGCTGTTCAGTTGCTAAGTTGTGTCGGACTCTTTTTCAACCTTATCCAATAATTCTAATATCTTGTTTGTCTTGCTTCTAATTTTATTGATTACTTTCTTGATCATGTTATATTTTCTTGCTTTTAGTATACTTTGTACTCTTTTTGATTGTGTGGTGAAGATTTTGTCTGTAGCGAATGAAATTAATATTATTTCCAGAAAGAGGGTGCCCCTTTGTCAGATTTTTAAAGTAGAGGTGAAGTCAACCTGATTGTACCTGAGTAGGGTCTGAGCTGTATTCTAGCTTTTGTTTGATTCAGTCCACTCTGATGTCAGGTGTTTGGAGGGTGGGATCAGGACCTTGCATTCAACAGTGTCTGTATTCTGGGCACTGTAAGGACTCTAGCATTTGTCTGGCTTCCACAGCTGGGTTGGCATTGTTTAAAATTTTGGGAAATTTCTCTTTGGTTTAGAGCAGCTGCCTGGATTGGGGGTTATGGAGAGTTTTCTCTCCAGTTCTTCTTCTTGCATTTTGTATCGCAAGAGAATTATAATGACAGATACATATTTTATTTCCTGCTAAATTGCTATACCTAGATTATCTACTGGCAATGTTATATTTAAGTAGCCTGGAACCACAATTAACCTTTCACATAGTTGACCACTGCTATTGTGTGTTTATGAAATGCGTTACATTTATTAACTCATTTCAGGAAGTAGTATTTTTTCCTCTTTTATAGGTGAAATATCTAAAGCAGAGGAAGTAGGTAAGTAACTAGCCAGAGGTCATACCAGTAGTAAATGGTAGAACTATGATTTGAACCTTGGCCATCTGCATTTTGTTAAACACCAGGATGTGGCTGACTCTCCAGTTTAACTATTCTTCCTCTCAGTTAAATTGGATTCGTTTAGCCTGAAGTTTGATGGCACAGACTAAAATGTTGCTTTTGTGTAAAATGGTATAATTTTTGAAGATGAAGTGGAGATAAATTTACCAATTTATTCTCATACCAGTGAGAAGTTTTATTATTAGCTATGTTAGTAAAACAAATGGGAACACAGATCATTATGTAATATATGCTGCTTGATAACAGTTTTTTATGATATGAGTTCTTTTGAGGTGATTAGTAAAATGAAATCTTATTTACAGAAATGAGGAAATGGGGAGTTGGTTATGCCCTTTGCTTTTATTTTCTTCACAGTTTTGTTGAGTACAAACAGGTCTTCTCCCTTCTCAATTGTGAGCTTCCCAGAGCAGGCACAGTTCTCCTGTTTATTTTGGCTCTCTACTTTGATGTCTTGTGCCTTGCCTTGTACATAGGACAGAAGATACTGGAGAAAAAGAGTGTGGACATTTGGTCAAGAAAGCCTGAGCTTAAACTCAGTTGCTGTTTTTGTTAGTTGGGCTTCCCTGGTGGCTCAGATGATGAAGAACCCGACTGCAATTCAGAAGACCTGGGTTCAGTCTCTGGGTAAGGAAGATCCCCTGGAGAAGAAAATGGCAGCCCAGACCAATATTCTTCCCTGGGGAGTTTCATGGATAGAGGAGCTTGGTGGTCTACAATCCAAGGCGTCGCAGAGTCTCACACGTTTGAGTAGCTAACACTAGGGGTTGGAAAATAAAACCTGTGGATTCAGTCCAGCTCATTGCCTACTTTTGTAAATAACATTGTAATTGGGATACAGCCACACACATTTGATTACATATTGTCCTATAGTGGCAGAGTTTACTTGCAATAACTTCATAGTTATACAAAGCCCAAGTTAGTAAATATCTGGTTATTTACAGAAAAGTGTAAATCATCCTGGACTGGGTGATTTTTAGGTATGTAATTCAATCTCTTGATTCTTAGTTTCCTGTGAAATTAGTGACTTAATAAGTTCTTGTTAAATAAGGGAGGTAAAGTACATGTATACACATGGACATCACCAGATGGTCAAGACTGGAATCAGATTGATTATCTGATCTTTGCAGATTGATTATCTTCTCCATCTTTGCAGCCAAAGATGGAGAAGCTCTATAGAGTCAGCAAAAACAAGACTGGGAGCTGACTGTGGCTCAGATCACGAACTCCTTATTGCCAAATACAGACTTAAATTGAAGAAAGTGGGGAAAACCACTAGACCATTCAGGTATGATCTAAATCAAATCCCTTATAATTATACAGTGGAAGTGAGAAATAGATTTAAGAGACTAGATCTGATAGATAGAGTGCCTGATGAACTATGGAATGAGGTTTGTGACATTGTACAGGAGACAGGGATCAAGACTATCCCAATAGAAAAGAAATGCAAAAAAGCAAAATGGCTGTCTGGGGAGGCCTTACAAATAGCTGTGAAAAGAAGAGAAGTGAAAAGCAAAGGAGAAAAGGAAAGATATAAGCATCTGAATGCAGAGTCCAAGGAACAGCAAGAAGAGATAAGAAAGCCTTCCTTAGAAATCAATGCAAAGAAATAGAGGAAAACAATAGAATGGGAAGGAATAGAGATCTCTTCAAGAAAATGAGAAATACCAAGGGAACATTTCATGCAAAGATGGGCTCGATAAAGGACAGAAATGGTATGGACCTAACTGAAGCAGAAGATATTAAGAACAGGTGGCAAGAATACACAGAAGAACTGTAGAAAGAAGATCATTACAACCAAGATAATCACAGTGGTGTGATGACTCACCTAGAGCCAGACATCCTGCATTGTGAAGTCAAGTGGACCTTAGAAAGCATCACTATGAACAAAGCTAGTGGAAGTGACGGAATTCCAGTTGAGCTATTTCAAATCCTGAAAGATGATGCTGTGAAAGTGCTGCACTCAATATGCCAGCAAATTGGGAAAACTCAGCAGTGGCCACAAGACTGGAAAAGGTCTGTTTTCATTCCAATCCCAAAGAAAGGCAATGCCAAAGAATCCTCAAACTACCACACAATTGCACTCATCTCACATGCTAGTAAGGTAATGCTCAAAATTCTGCAAGCAAGGCTTCAGCAGTACGTGAACCGTGAACTTCCAGATATTCAAGCTGGTTTTAGAAAAGGCAGAGGAACCAGAGATCAAATTGCCAACATCCGCCAGATCATGGAAAAAGCAAGAGAGTTCCAGAAAAACATCGATTTCTGCTTTATTGACTATGCCAAAGCCTTTGACTGTGTGGATCACAATAAACTGTGGAAAATTCTGTAAGAGAGAAGAATACCAGACCACCTGACCTGTCTCTTGAGAAACCTATGTGCAGGTCAGGAAGCAACAGTTAGAACTGCACATGGAACAACAGACTGGTTCCAAATAGGAAAAGGAGTACATCAAGGCTGTATATTGTCACCCTGCTTATTTAACTTTTATGCAGAGTACATCATGAGAAACGCTGGGCTAGAAAAAGCACAAACTGGAATCAAGACTGCCAGGAGAAATATCAATAACCTCAGATATGCAGATGATACCACCCTTATGGCAAAAAGTGAAGAAGAACTAAAAAGCCTCTTGATGAAAGTGAAAGAGGAGAGTGAAAAAGTTGGCTTAAAGCTCAACATTTCAGAAAACGAAGATCATGGCATCGGGTCCCATCACTTCATGGGAAATAGATGGGGAAACAGTGTCAGACTTTATTTTTGGGGGCTCCAAAATCACTGCAGATGGTGACTGCAGCCATGAAATTAAAAGACGCTTACTCCTTGGAAGGAAAGTTATGACCAACCTAGATAGCATATTCAAAAGCAGAGACATTACTTTGCCAACAGAGTTCCGTCTAGTCAAGGCTATGGTTTTTCCTGTGGTCACGTATGGATGTGAGAGTTGAACTATGAAGAAGGCTGAGCGCCAAAGAATTGATGCTTTTGAAGTGTGGTGTTGGAGAAAACTCTTGAGAGTCCCTTGGACTGCAAGGAGATCCAACCAGTCCATTCTGAAGCAGATCAGTCCTGGGATCTCTTTGGAAGGAATGATGCTAAAGCTGAAACTCCAGTACTTTGGCCACCTCGTGCGAAGAGTTGACTCATTGGAAAAGACTGATGCTGGGAGGGATTGGGGGCAGGAGGAGAAGGGGACGACCGAGGATGAGATGGCTGGATGGCATCACTGACTCGATGGACATGAGTTTGAGTAAACTCCAGGAGTTGGTGATGGACAGGGAGGCCTGGCGTGCTGTAATTCATGAGGTCTCAAAGAGTCAGACACGACTGTACAACTGAACTGAACTGAACTGAAAGTACGTGGTTTCTGGCATGTTTTTTGAAATGAATCAGGCCTTTAATATAGTCTCCATTCTTCTAATAGAAGCCTTTCATTATTGATAACCAATTCACTGACTTAATGTCCTGATGGACAGTATCACTTCCTACTTCCTCATTCAGTTCTTTCACTTCATTTGAAGATGTTCAATACTTAATACAATTATTATATTTGGTCGGTGCCAATGTTTCTGTATATCAGACATTGTACAGATTCTTAAGAAAACTCGAGCTTCTTTTCAGGCAACAGTTAACCTATTTAATTTTAGACTAACCTTTTTTTCTGACAAAGTATTATTTAAACAAAGAGAAGGTTAAAAATTGACCTGTCTGATATTGTCTTCTACTGAGCTGTTAACATAGGGAAAGGCTTCTCTTGGAGGAGAAGCAAGGGAGGCTTCCTGGAGGAAATTATATTTTGGCAGAAACCTGAAGAATCAGTTCACTTCAGTTCAGTCACTGAGTCGTGTCCGACTCTGCAACCCCATGAATCGCAGCATGCCAGGCCTCCCTGTCCATCACCAACTCCGAGTTCACTCAGACTCACAGCCATTGAGTCAGTGATGCCATCCAGCCATCTCATCCTCTGTCGTCCCCTTCTCCTCCTGCCCCCAATCCCTCCCAGCATCAGAGTCTTGTCCAATGAGTCAACTCTTCGCATGAGGTGGCCAAAGTACTGGAGTTTCAGCTTTAGCATCATTCCTTCCAAAGAGATCCCAGGACTGATCTGCTTCAGAATGGACTGGTTGGATCTCCTTGCAGTCCAAGGGACTCTCAAGAGTCTGCTCTAACACCACAGTTCAAAAACATCAATTCTTCAGTGCTCAGCTTTCTTCACAGTCCAACTCTCGCATCCATACATGACCACTGGAAAAAACATAGCCTTGACTAGATGGACCTTTGTTGGCAAAGTAATGTCTCTGCTTTTGAATATGCTATCTAGGTTGGTCATAACTTTCCTTCCAAGGAGTAAGCGTCTTTTAATTTCATGGCTACAGTCACCATCTGAAGTGATTTTGGAGCCCCCCAAAATAAAGTCTGACAGTTTCCACTGCTTCCCCATCTATTTCCCATGAAGTGATGGGACCAGATGCCATGATCTTTGTTTTCTGAATGTTGAGCTTCAAGCCAACTTTTTCACTCTCCTCTTTCACTTTTCATCAAGAGACTTTTTAGTTCTTCACTTTTTGCCATAAGGGTGGTATCATCTGCATATCTGAGGTTATTGATATTTCTCCTGGCAGTCTTGACTCCAGCTTGTGGTTCTTCCAGTCCAGCGTTTCTCATGATGTACTCTGCATAGAAGTTAAATAAGCAGGGTGACAATATACAGCCTTGATGTACTCCTTTTCCTATTTGGAACCAGTCTGTTGTTCCATGTCCAGTTCTAACTGTTGCTTCCTGACCTGCACATAGGTTTCTCAAGAGGCAGGTCAGGTGGTCTGGTATTCTCTTCTCTTACAGAATTTTCCACAGTTTATTGTGATCCACACAGTCAAAGGCTTTGGCATAGTCAATAAAGCAGAAATCGATGTTTTTCTGGAACTCTCTTGCTTTTTCCATGATCTGGCGGATGTTGGCAATTTGATCTCTAGTTCCTCTGCCTTTTCTAAAACCAGCTTGAATATCTGGAAGTTCATGGTTCACGTACTGCTGAAGCCTTGCTTGCAGAATTTTGAGCATTACCTTACTAGCATGTGAGATGAGTGCAATTGTGTGGTAGTTTGAGGATTCTTTGGCATTGCCTTTCTTTGGGATTGGAATGAAAACAGACCTTTTCCAGTCTTGTGGCCACTGCTGAGTTTTCCCAATTTGCTGGCATATTGAGTGCAGCACTTTCACAGCATCATCTTCCAGAATTTGAAATAGCTCAACTGGAATTCCATCACCTCCACTTCTTGAATAAATAGTAGTAAACAAAGTCAAAGTGAAAGTCACTCAGTCCTGTCCAACTCTTTGCAACCCCATGGAGTATAGTCCATAGAATTCTCTAGGCCAGAATACTGGAGTGAGTAGCCTTTCCCCTCTGCAGGGGATCTTCGCAACCCAGGGATCAAACCCAGGTCTCCTGCATTGCATGCGTATTCTTTCCCAGCTGAGCAACAAGGGAAGCCAAAGAATACTGAAGTTGGTAGCCTATCCCTTATGCAGTGGATCTTGCAGACCCAGGAATTGAACCTGGGTTTCCTGCTTTGCAAGTGGATTGTTTACCAACTGAGGTATCAGGGAAACATTAGTTCAAATTAATTTACAAATGAATGACTTGACAGTTTGACATCTTTGTGTTTCTACCAGACCAGCTTGTTTGACTTATGTTAGGTATAGTGAGTCAAAAAAAGAAAAATGGTGTAACTGGACATGATTTTATTCTTTCCTACTCATTTTTTTAAAATCAAGTGAATTAAACAGAAACCATGTTATCATGTAGATCAAAATAGCTTTACTTGGCCACAGATTTTTTTTTTGTTGTTCTTTACTAAGAAATATGATTTCTACTCAAGCAAATCATGGCAAAAATAACTCTGTCGAATCACTGTTTCTTAGCTCCATGTTAAGTCACTGGAGCTTGAAGTTTTCTTTCCTTAGTACTCCCACAAGTATGTGAACACAGTCTTTGCAGTTTTGTGATGCTTTGATGATTTTCAGGATTTTCACTCTGCCTATTTTGGCGTATTTTCTCGTTTATTTAACAAATTCTTATGGAGGGTGCTCTCTCTATTGGGTGTCATTATAAAGAGTCACCTAACAAATTTCTGCCAGCACTCACTGAGCTAACAGTTTAGTGAAGACAGCAGAAGGAATTCAACAAATAGTTAACAAGAGTAACAAGACGGAAGTAACTGAGCAGGGGATTAGGAGATCCCTCCTTGTGGAATCAGCATTTACGCTGAAATATCAAGGATGTGTTCCTTTTAGAGGGAAACTCATGGAAGGTGGGATTTACAGAATTCAATTGATTCAATCTCAGATGAGAGGAAGAGTATACCTTCTAACCTGAGCTAGAAGCTGAAGGAGTACAGGTTTGGGAAGAAGACATGAGTTCAGTCTTGTACATATGTTTGAGATTCCTGTGGACTGTCAGACATGACAGAAGTTAAATGTTTGAGTCAATGATCTTCTAAGAATCAAGGTAGTGCATCAGATGCCCAGCAAACAGGTATGGAGAGAGGAGTGAATAGGCCCTACTACAGAAATTACAGTGTTTAAGGAGTGTGAAAAAGATGCCTGTAAAAGAAAGCTAAGGATCAGGTTGAGATGGAGGGCAATGAGGAGACTGTCTGGTTATAGAAACCACAGAAGAAGCTGTTTTAGGCACAATCAATTATGTTGAATGCATCCAAGAAGTTAGGCGAACCAAGGACTTTGAATTGTCCATTAGATTTTGTGAGAGGGAGGTATCAAAGCAACAAGCTTTATGTTGTGGCAGGTGAGAGTCTTCTCAACTCCACTTAACGTCTTGCGTCTGCAGGTTCCACTTTACAGGATGTTCTTCCTGTTGTAGTAGTGCTCTGCAGCACATGGACCTGTTCGTGATCCTAATCAGGTGTATGGAGCAGTCTCCATGCTGCTTTGCTGTTTTTACCTCTGCCAACTCTTGCCTTAAGGCTTCTTCTCACTACTAATTTCATTAATCATACAACTAATTCTCTCAGTGTCTGTACTACTCACAGTCTACAATTCTCCCTTCCCACATTCCTACTTCATACTCATATCTTTTTATATTGAATGAAAGTATCTGACCTTGTGTTTTGTTTTATTTTCATTCTGTCTCTGTAGAAAGTGTATTAAATTACTGGAAAAATACTGAAAGTCAAAAACATTTTATGAAATAGTTCCTGAATAAGTTGGATGTTATTGAATAATTCAAATTGTTCTATTTTTCATTTTCAATATTTTGAGTGTGAAATTTTCCTTTCATTGTGTGTTTCATCAAAACCAGTTCTTTGAAAGGCCCCTGGAATATGGCTTTGCACTAAAGAATGTTCTCCATTAAGTTCTTGAGCTGGGTTTGTGATGGATTCAAATGGATGTCCACAGGGCAGCTACTGTGGACCTTTTGCTACTGTGAACCTTTAATAATCACTGGGGAAATTTCAAATCAATGTGTAGAGACTTCCCAGACAAATAAAACCATTGAACATGTCTGGTATTTTCTTTCTTTTTTTTTTTGCTCCCTATTAAGAGTTCTATAGATATGTTGATCCTCCTCAGTAGTTTTGGTGTTATTCTCAGAAAAATAAATTCTGCAGAGTTTGACACCCCATTATTATTAGATAAGTTGGAGGGATCTAATCTTCACAGGCTTGGGCAAAGCTGTCAAAATCATTTAAAGGCGATCACCTGGGAGAATAGATAAAGAAATTTTATATAGACAGCTTGAAGGAAAAAAAAAAAACCACCAAATAACCTGTAACTATTGAAAAAAAGATATTAGTGCAGTAAACTGGGAGTACAAGCTTGAGGTTGAAAATAAAAAAGTTGTTTAGATATTTAGTTAAAAATTCTAGGCCAACAGAAGTCATTGCATTACTCTTTGGCCATGTTTTCTTATGGAGTTTTTCATAAAATTGTAATGAGTAGTGATAAGTATATCTTTATTATGTAAAGGGAGTCATCTTGGAGTGAAAAGTATATGCCAATCTAAGACACATAAAAATGCCAAAAATAGAGGGCTTTCCCTGGTGGCTCAGTGGTAAAGAATCCACCTCCCAATTCAGATGACTCGGGTTCGATAGCTGGTCCAGGAAGATCCCACATGACACAGAGCGATTAAGCGCATGTGCCGCGACTGTTGGGCCTGTGTGCTAGAGCCCCGTAGCTGTGACTACTGAGCCCATGTGCAGTAACCACTGAGGCCAGCATGGCCTAGACCCGTGTTCCGCAACGAGAGAAGCCACAGCAGTGAGAAGCCCCTGCACCACTAGAGAGTAGCCCTAGCTCGCCACAGTAAAGACCCAGTGCAGCCAAAAATAAATACATAAATGCAGTTACTTTTTTAAAAGTGCCAAAAATATAAAGTCAATGTGGGGAAGATAAAGGAATACATTTTACAGCACTGTTTTCTGTTTTTCTGGAAAGCCAGCAGTTATCGTAATAATTTTCCAACACTATTTGCCCATAGAAAGACCCAAGTGATACTTTTGTGAAGAGTGTTCTTATAAAGAGCTTCCTGCTTATCCCTGTATTAGAACAAAGCCTGCCATACTCTGTTTCCAGCCATCCTGTATACAGAAATGGACTCCTAGAACTAAAGGGAACCGAGTTGTATGTGTGTGCCTCTGTTGTGGAATTCTAGTCCCTACCTCTCCACACACCAGTTTCTGCGTCACAGGTTCCCCCAGCAGTGGCGTTCTTGATGCAAGGATAATGACAGTTCCCTCCAGGAGATGCACACACCCAGAACACTTTTGGGTGTCTCTCACCTTCCCATCTCTCTTGAACTGTTAAGAGAGAGTCCTTCAGGAAGTTCCTGATAGTTTTAATTTAAAATAAAAAAATAGACTGTATGGGGATATTTAGATAAATAGTGCTGACTTTTATTACATGACTGGAATAATTGTGTGACATTTGTTTCTGCCCTAGGAGTGCTGTCTTTGCAATTTGAGAGGGGGTGCTCTTAAGGAAACGAAGAACAATAAGTAAGTAGTGCGTTAATTGTGTGGAATGTCATCAGTTCCTTCTCCTCGGTTGAGTGTTGAACTTCTGGGTTTATAGCGTGCTTTGCTTCTCATTGTTGTACACATTTGTTCCACAGCTTTGTTTTTATTAATAAGTTAAAATGTTTGATCTTTTTTAAATAATTTTTAATTGGAGAATAATTGCTTTACAATGTTGTGTTGGTTTCTGCCATAAAACAGCATGAGTCAACCGTAAGTATACATATATCCCCTTCTCCTTGAACATGCCTCCCACCCTCTTCCACAGCTCTTGCTGTTCAGGTGCAAGGTAGAGATTTTGTACATGTTTCCAGAAACCATTACTGACAGCACATTCACCTCTGCTGGGGAAAGGTGTTCTCAGTCTGCGTCTGTTCTGTGTTTGACATCATAAGGAGTAACCCCTCTTTCACTAACAGAGCTTGAAGATAGCCCGTATTCTTGTGCCATTGGAATTCTTGTTTTTAATTTGATGAATGCTGTTGTTGTAATAAAAGCAGAATATGCCTGAAAACAATGAAATCTGTTATCTTCAGATAAGTAAAATCAATTATAATCATAGTATTAGAACAAAACCATTTACTTTTAATACCAGTAAATTAACAAGAAAGTGTATATTCTAAAATAGAAACACAGGGAGAAAAGATCGATTTTACAGTTTAAAGGGGACAGTTGGAAAATATGAAGAGACTCATAAGTGAACAAAAAAGATGGGTAATGTTTTTCTATGGCAGCAGCTGAAATGTATTTTTGCATGAATTTTATCTTTATGACCCAATTTAATCATTTAAGATGGGGCCAAAGCAAATTATAGGTTCCTATAAATTAGGAACTTATAGAAATGATTTAGGTATAGGTTGTATTATGGCACTTGGGAGCCACATCCAGCCCCAAGATATGTTTTATTTGACTGACACCATTTTATGAATTTAATTCAGATTTTAAAAGTTGAGAGTTATATGAAAATCCAGATTTTCATCTTTACTGGATAAATGATTGTGCATCTTTATATGACAGTAACCAGTTAGGATGAGAACCTGGCCTAAAGAGAATAGACCTTCTCTAGGTCACCATGCTTTACCAGTATATGTTTATTTGGTTTCATTCTGCCTGGCCCCATGGACACTGGAGTTGAGACTCCTGGAGTAATGTAATGTCATGTAATCATGTGCATGCAGACATGTTTCTGACTGATTATAAGGGAGAATAAAAGCATTCATCGTTTCTGTGTTGGTAAAGTTTAGTCTAAGAGACTGTGTTTGCTCAATTTTGGATGTGCATCTCTTAGTCTTAGTTAATGTGATTGACACTATGCTAAAAACTATTGACTGGTTCTGGGACTGTTCCATGAGTGGTGCAGACTGCCAGATGATTTAGGCAGTTCCTGCAAAGATGGAGGCAATAAGGACTTCTCTTCCTTCCCTTGGACTAGGACAAAAAGAAGTAATGTTTGCTATAAATTATAGCGTTTATTTAGATATGAAAGAGTGCCCTGTTGGGATTGATACTTACTCTGTCTCCTGGTGGTCTTAAAAGCAGGATGGAGTCTTATGTTATCTGAGTGAAATAACATGCTTTGACTTAAAAATAAGTTGACAAATTTGATAATTCTTTCAAAATCTCTTTAAACCTCGAGTCTTTATGTTTGTTTGAGGCGTAAGATTTATGAGAAACTTAATAGTGTTAATGAGGACGTTGTCATTTTTCTGGAGTGATTCAGAATTTGAAAGGAGATACAGAAGGTTTTGAGTAACCTCCGGGAGTTGGTGATGGACAGGGAAGCCTGGTATGCTAGTCCATGGGGTTGCAAAGAGTCTGACATGACTGAGCAACTGAACTGAACTGAACTGAGCACAAGGGTTTTAGTAGGAAACAAGGGAACAAGTTAAATTTCATTTCCCCTTATCTCTTGGTTCCTCTGATTATAGTAGGATTGCAATAAGAAACAGTTTAATGAAAGACTTAATCTGTATTAATTCTTCTAGAGAATTTTTGCTATTTGTTCTGGTTTGCTTCATGACATCAGAATTATGTAAAAAGATTATATGGTATACTCATTTCATTTTCATACCTTGTATTAATTGAACTAATCTTTTGCCACATATTAATTATCTTAAGTATATTAAACACCTCTATAATTCATGTCAAGTGAAATAGCAGACATACATCTCAGTATTTTTCAGGTCACATGTAGAAATGTATAAATAAAATGATAGTAATTCTTTGGTCTTCACCTAGTTCTTCCTGTCACCATGGTGGGCAAGAGTGGCATTGAATCTATCCAGGTATCATCCAATAGCTTTAAAATTCAGAGAGTCTGTTTGTGATGGACATAGGTGCTCTGGGCTTGCTTTTTCATCTGTGTGTTTCCCATGCATGTGAATTGTCACCTCCTGGTGAAGTACAGGCCGTGTTAAGTTTAGGGAATATTTGTTTACATTTCTGTCTCGTTTCCTGTAGGTGGGCCCACGTCATGTGCGCCGTTGCAGTCCCAGAAGTCCGGTTTACTAATGTCCCAGAAAGGACACAGATAGATGTAGGCAGAATACCTTTACAGAGGTTAAAATTGGTGAGTGCCAATACTTTTTTTTTCCTCATAAATTAGTGTTAATTTCAAGTTCTGAATATGTCTATTCATGCACATACTTTTTTCTTAGCTTCATTGAGTTATTCTGCATTTGTTATTCTTTTAGCCTAAATTACTTAGCTGTACGTATTCTTTTTCTGTTGTATTGTAAGTATGCATATAGCTTTCTACGAATTATGTCTTCAGTGAGGCAGAGGAATACTGCATTTCATGAATTAATGTGACTTTTCAATCTCAAGGCTTTTGGTGAAGTTTGTTAGTAACTGAACCCAAATTATCCAAATATCTCTGTTTGAATTGCTTAGTCTTTCTGTCTCTTCCCTGTCTTTGGTTGGCCTTGACTTAGAAAAATGAGTCTAACTTGATTTCATCATCTCTTCACCAAGAAGAGACTTGCAGAGAAACTTTGATTATTCCCAAGGGATTTTCTCACCAACAGATAAAGTTCATCTAAATTGCCCAACTCTCTGGCTGGTTATCTTCTCATTGTTTCTCTTTGTTAGATGGTTTTTGTTTTGTTTTTCTCTTTT
Organism: Oryx dammah; assembly: GCF_014754425.2. Lineage (NCBI taxonomy): Eukaryota > Metazoa > Chordata > Mammalia > Artiodactyla > Bovidae > Oryx > Oryx dammah. The sequence continues at coordinate 9,952,879 of NW_024080444.1, read as the reverse complement.
TTCATGAAAAGGTAGGCCTTTAGTGTCCTCCACACTAAAGTTATCTTGGAGTTCTGTTAAATTGTGAGCCAACAGATTACTAGTTCAGGCTCTTAATGTTTCATATTCAATGAGAATTTTTCCTACAGGTAAATTGCATGACTTTCAGATGTTGAAGCATGTCTTACAAGTGGACTTAATACCCTGTAATTTCTTTAGTCCTTGTTACTTCTGGTTGGGGTCTTCCCACTGTCTCCGACGCTGAGCTGTGCCTCTCCACCTGAGCGTTTCTTTCTTTGTCATCAGTAGTCTCTCCACCACTGCGTAGCAGCGTGTTTTGTCTCTGGACTTCTGTCTCAGGAACTTAGACTCTCTTCTACTGTCTTTCAGCAAACGCTGTTATTTTCCACTATAGCTCCATTAAGAATTTCACATAGCTAGAAAATATGTGGCCCTTTCTACGCCTGATGATTGCTGTCGGCAGATATGAGATCATCTGCCAGCATGATCAGAGTGTGGTAATGGAAGTTTTGAGAATGAGATGGAAATAACTGGGGCATTTAAATGGCCCTTCAAAGTTGACGGTGACTATCAGAAGAAGGTTGTTCAGCTCATGAATGTCTAAAGGAAAATGTTTACAACCTTATATCTTGATCACCAGTTTAAAAAGAAAAACTAACCTTGACATGAGAGAGAGGCAGAAGTAGTGTCTTCTGTGACTGTGCCAACTGCTGTGTTTCTGCTTGATTTCAAGAAATCTCATATGTAGCCTTAATTTTGTCCTCTCTTTTGTCTTACTGTGCTGATACTTTGTTTATAAGTGCAGTTTGAGTGCAAAAATTTTAACACCCCAAAGCTTGAAAATTGGTACAGAAAAAAGAAAAAATACAATAAATCCTACATCACATTACATTTTATACGCAAACTGCTTTTCATCTATTGCTTTTTACTTATATAAACTTGTTTTTATTATTCAATTGATACATATTCTATCTGTGGATACTGTTTGGGTCTTTATGATTAGGACAGAATGCATTAGTTTTGTCCATTAAAAATTATAAAAAATATCTTTCATTGGAGGAAAAACAACCTACCAATAAGAAAGAAAGAAAAAAATTGCCAGAATTAGGATTGTAAGGCAGGTTATAAAGAAAAATGTTAAGTTCATTACATCCTACAAAACGTAATGCTTAGTGTGACAAATACTAACAAATGTCTTACATTTTAATTTTTTTTCTGATTTGCAAGTAATACGTATTTGTAGAAATTCCAACACTGCATTTAACACCCACCTTTGGGTATCTTTCCTAAAAGATGGTTTCTGTTATCACATTAAGGCCCCCTGGAATAAGTGGTCACTGCTCTTGATGCTTCCCTTTAAGGACCTGTGTACCGGCTACTCTTGTCTACAGATTGTCCTTAGTGATCTGTTTTCACCAATACCAGTCTCAGAGGGGTTTTAATGGAACAACAGGGAGGGCCAGCATGGATCATTTCAGTGCCAGCCAAGAAACTGTATCTAGAAATCTGAAATCTGATGATGGCCTCCAAAAATGGTAAAGGTTGCCACCTTGACTGTGTCTGTTGCATATTCTTTTGAAGTTTAATTAATCAAATAAGTGTACATCCAGCCAGAAGTAAGAGCAGTAGTTTCATGTAGTATTTCATCTCAGCCGGCCTAAGTCTAGATGGAGTATTTTACCGTGTCTGTTTAGTGAATGTGTATGTGTCTGCTCGTGTCAGTAGTCCTTTTCTGGATGCTAGATTGTTCATCTGCTTTCTTATTCACACAGATGAGGGGGTGGGGATAGGAATTAGATGTTTGTGTCAGTGTATTTCACCAAACAGTTATTACCTTACCTTACCAAATAGTTGGGGCGCATTTTTGAGTAAGACTTTGTTCCTGTCGTCTAGCATCTCGTAGTCTAGACTGGGCTTTTTTTGGCTTTGGCTCTGTTGATCTTTTAGGTAAGTTAATTGTTGTAGATGGCTGTTATGTGTGTCATAGATCGCAGCATCCCTGACCAAACAGGTGAAGCCAAAAGGTATAAACTTCTAGTTATAACGTAAGTAAGCACTGTGGATGTACATCATGACTATAGCTGAGACTGCTGTGTATTGTGTAGGAAAGTTCCTAAGAGAGTAAATCCTATGAGTTCTCATCACAAGAACAATTTTTTTCCCTTCTTAAATTTCTTTTTGTTGTATCTATATGAGAATGTTAGCTAGACATACTGTGGTATTCATTCACAATATATGTAAATCAAACCATCATGCAGTATGCCTTAAACTTATACAGTGACGTACGTCAGTTACTTCTCAACAAAACTGGAAAGAAAGTACGCAATGCCAGCTATATCCTGGGAGGTAAAATCACCCCCATATGAGAACCCCCTGGTCCACAGAGAAGACATACACATCATGAGAAAATTTCTGTCATTTTCAGGAAGATAATATCTTTGTTAAAAGAAGTAAGTGGCAGTCTGGCAAAATAGAAATTCTTAATTGCTTTTAAAAAGCATCCCTAGAGGTTTTTTATTCTTTTTGGCTGATTGTTTAAATTTCTTATTTGTGAATAATGCAATAACATTTGGCAACATATATGTAATTTGCTACTGTACAATTATTAATTTTATGATCCAGTTTAGTATTTTAACATTACCTGTTCTTATAGACGAAGAAGGAAATGGCAACCCACTCCAGTATTCTTGCCTAGGGAATCCCGTGGACAGAGGAGCCTGGTGGGCTACTGTCTATAGGGTCGCCCAGAGTTGGACACGACTGAAGCAACTTAGCATGCGTGCATGCACTGGAGAAGGAAATGGCAACCCACTCCAGTATTCTTGCCTGGAGAATCCCAGGGGCAGGGGAGCCTGGTGGGCTGCTGTCTGTGGGGTTACACAGAGTTGGACATGAGTGAAGTGACTTAGCAGCAGCAGCAGTTCTTATAGAAATTGAGCAACCTTGATTGCTTTTTCTCCCACAAACTTTAAACTTTTTATTTTGAATTGGGTTATAGCCAATTAACAATGTTGTGATTGTTATTGCTGTTCAGTCTCCAAGTCATGTCCAACTCTTTGTGACTCCCATGTTCTGCAGCATGCCTGGCTTTCCTGTCCTTCACTATCTCCCGGAGTTTGCTCAAACTCATGTTCGTTGAGTCTTATCCTCTGTCACCCTTTACCTTCTTGTCACCCTCCTCTTCTCCTACTTGCAATCTTTCCTGGAATCAAGGTCTTTTCCAGTGAGTTGGCTCTTTGGAAATGAGTCATCCAGCCCAGCAGTTCACATGATATACTCTGCATAGAAGTTAAATAAGCAGAGTAACAGTATACAGCCTTGATGTACCCCTTTCCCAATTTTGAACAAGTTTGTTATTCCATGTTTGGTTCTAACTGTTGCTGCTTAATACAGGTTTCTCAGGAGACCGGTAAGGTGGTGTGGTATTCCCATTTCTTTAAGAATTTTCCACAGTTTTCTGTGATCTACACAGTCAAAGGCTTCAGTATAGTCAATGAAACAGAAATAGATGTTTTTCTGGAATCCCCTTGCTTTTTCTACGATCCAACGAATGTTGGTAATTTAATCTCTGGATCTTCTGCCTTTTCTAAATTTAGCTTGTACATCTGGTGTTTCTTAATTCATATACTGTTGAAGCCTAGCTTGAAGGAGGTTGAGCATTGCCTTGCTAGCATGTGAAATGAGAGCAATTGTACAGTAGTTTGAACACTCTTTGCCATTGCCTTTCTTTGGGATTGGAATGAAAACTGACCTTTTCCAGTCCTGTGGCCACTGCTGAATTTTCTAAATTTGCTGGCATATTGAGTGCAGAATTTTAACAGCATCATCTTTTACACTTTGAAATAGCTCAGCTGGAATTCCATCACCTCCACTAGCTTTGTTTGTAGTAATGTTTCCTAAGGCCCACTTGACTTCACACTTCAGGATGTCTGGCTCTCGGTGAGCGACCATACCATTGGGGTTATCTGGGTCATTTCAGGCAAACAGTGAAGGGACTCAGCCATAAACATACATGTATCCATTCTCCCCCAAATCTCCCTTCCATCCAGGCTAGCACATAACATTGAGCAGAATCCCATGTGCTATGGATTAAGTCCTTGTTGGTCATCCATTTTAAATGTGACAGTGAGAACAACCTTGGTTACTAATCAAGTATCATAGATTGAAATTTTGTGGTGTGTGTGTGTGTATGTGCATACATATGATAGTTAATAAATATTCATGAAATGAATAAAAAGGCAGCAACATTTTACTTACTCTTTATGCTTCTGACATAAAATTACTGTGGCTGAAGGATTTGATTAGACAATATGAAATGACTTGTCCTTTATGTTTTTTTAAAAAAGGAAAAATCCTTTAAAAGTCATGGTGCTAAATTCATGCACATCTCTTCCACAAGCAGTTTTAAAACAAGGCACTGGTTACCTTATCTGCATCAATGGGTACATATGATTAGGCCACGGAGCCTAGCAGTAATTTGGAGAGTCTCTGAATACGCATGGAGCACTTTCCCTGTTGTCTCAGAGTTCTCATCTTGGAACCTCTCTGGAGAAACCTAGAGTAGTGACCTGAGTGAAGCAGAGGCAAGGGAACTCTGAGCCTCTCTCCAGTGCCCACTAGGTGGTGCTGCTGTTCCAATTTCGTATCCAGTTGCCATTAAATCACCTCATTGAGAAAGTGCCTAATCTGAGCCTGGCCCAGTTTTAGAGGGGGGTGTGTAGGTGTGTCTGTGTATGTGTTTTTGTGTGTGGGGGGGCAGAGACAGATAGACAGACAGACAGAGATGTGATGCATGCTGGGGTGCTGTCCCCCAAGGAGGGCTCTCACTGACAGCAGGGCAGAAAAAGTGCTGCCTGCTGTGCATTCCAAGTGCTGAATTCCAGAGCGTGGTTTTAGTTTTCAGCTTTTCATTTAGCCATATAAAAAGAGCTGCTCTTCCCTTGGGGCAAGTTAGTGTTTTTCTGTATCAGTAATAAGCAACACTAGTAAGGGCTAGTAACTGTAAGAGGCTTAAATAACAGTTTATGGCAAACGAGTTTAAAACATCTTCTGAAGTATGAAAGCTGTATATAAAAAATGCTTATTGTTAGTAGTAGTCTTTTTAGAATACAGAATATTGGAGTTTATGCAGAGCTATTTGAATATTTTGGTAATACTGTTGTTAGCTTTTTATTTATTCATAGATTCAACTTTGTGGTTTTTGAAATACTCCTCTGCACAATTATTTGTGTAGGAAGATTCTTGTAGAGGATGTAAGAAAGGATTTGTTTGCTATAGCAGATTTTTCCTCTTATAATGACCATTAAAAAAGGGAGACAACAAATGGAACACAACTCTTTCAGTGCTCTTCAGGGGTGTGTGTTTTGTGAAGAACCTTTATCTCATCCAGCCACCTTGTTTGCTAATATCACAGGTGTGGCCTCATTCAAGTCCCATAATTAAATGGATGGCACTGGAGTTATTTTCAAGACATTGTATTTTATTTATGTGGCTGTTAATTTAAATGCTTTAATAAAATTCATTATTAGTTTTAAACAAAATACCACAAAAATATATTTGGCTACAGTGGTATTTATCTAATTAGTTTACCACACACCCCCCCTTTTCTTTCTTGAACAATATTTAACTTCTGTGTAGAATAATTATCTCAGGGGCTAATAAAGTAATGGCTGCACCATCTTAAAAACGCTACCGATGGCTTTCTGGAAATACCAGGTTATTAGGCAGAATCACCCGTTTAACAAGAAAGAAGTGGCTGAATGTTACCTGAATAGTCTGTCCAAGCCATGTTCTAAAGGGAGAACCATTTTCTCTGTGAGCCACCTTCTCATTATTAACACAGGTTCTAGATTACTGAGCATTTTCTTATCTACTCATTTAGAACGGATTCCTTTGGTTCGGAATGACTTTCAGTTTGGGGAAAATTATCCTTGTGATGAGTCCTATCATTCCCACCCCCCTTGCCCATGTCCTCCAGTACCTTCTCTGCTTATCCAGAGGATGTCAGAGCATTGGTACCTGGCAGGGAAAAGAATGGAGCGGATGCCAGGAACGTCTCCTACTCCCCACTTGAATGTGTGCTCAGGGTAGGCACTCTTGGGATTGGTATGCCTGAGGACAAGAAGAAAAAATTGCTCCCACATGGTATAGATTCTAGAATTTACTCAGTCATTTCCTTTTCTTATTTCCTTCTGTCTTGTTTTCTCTACTAATATGATTGGTTGGCCACAGTCATAATTGAATTTCTGGTCATAATTAAATCTTTGTAAAATTGTGCAAAGAAGATGACAACAAAAAAGGAAGTAGAGAGATATAAAACACAAGTGAAGTTAGAATGTCTTTTTTAAGAAAAATTTTCATAATAGAAAATATAGGGTAAAAATTATCAGGAACAATTAAGAACAGGAAATTAGAGAGGGCAGTGCTTTTATAGGATGATCACACAGAAGACAGCAGCATGGTGAGGAAACAGATCACCAATCTTAAATCTGATTATAAAATTTAAGGGAAGAACATTTAATAAAAAAAAGAAGTAAATCAGCACAAAATTATGGTATTTGTTACATATTTAACTGTAAATGTCTATTACATACATCAATCACTTCTTGAAGATCGAATTAATTAAATATTCAATGAATTTATATAAATAAAACAACAAGGCAAGTTTGTGGATTATAAGAAATCTTGGAAAATTGCAGCAGACCCCAGATGTAACAATTAGTTTTAAAATGGTTTTCCCTTTTGGAGAGAAAGTTCTTGAATAGAAGTCTTATGACATTATTGAAATATTCAGTTGCATGTATAAAAGAAAATCTCATGTGCTGTCATTGCATAGAGAACTTGGTGGTATTTGTGAACCATGCACCTTCCTCACAGCGGCATAGTGACTACCTCTGGTTTCTATATCTGCAGACATTCCTATGAGTTTTGAAACTTTATTTCTGCAGCCAAATAGAGGGAGAAATGATTTTTGAAATAGCTGAAGTTGCCCCCAGGCGTTCAGTGACCTCCGACTTGTATTTGACAAGTGAACCAAGCACAGGCACAAGTGTTCTCCGAGTGAAGAACATTATTTTGAAAAGGAATTTATACTGCAGTGATGAAGGAGCTCCAAACCTTTCAGTATCGGGCTGAAGCCAGCTATTCTGCTTAGAAGCCTCTATACGTTTTAAAATTTGTACCTGAAGGCAAATAATAGTGAACTTGAAAGCCAAAGATTATAGTTTTGAAAAGTACATCAATTCTGAAAATAGAGTAGTTTCACTGTGGTATTCCATCTGAAGAGTTGAATCAAGGATGTAAAAAAAAAAAAAAATTCAGCTTTCTTATTTCCTAAAGGAAGACACTTATTCTCTTGCTAACTGGCTTATATTATCAGATGCGTTGAATACTAAAAATAGAATTACTGATGGGGTCTGCCTCTCGTGCTGTAAGATCACTCTGAGTCCTATTTAGTGAATGTTACAGAAGTGTGAGAAAGCAGCTTCACTTTCTTTCTAGAGGAAATCATAGTTGTATTCAACAGAGCCTCTATTAGTGCAGTTCAGAGAATGCAAAGACATATTGATTATCTTTCATCGCTTTAAAAGAAAAAAATGTGTTGTAAAGGCAATCAGTAAAAGTCATTATGTTTCACATAAACTCATGTACTGATTTATTCACATCTTCTGTTATTTTTAAAGATGAAGAGAAATTCTAAGAAGATAATAAACATTGACAATGATGAGCAAGTTTATTGTTTAAAATGCGGTTGAGGAAAAATTTGGTTGTAATAGGGAATTACTGAAAGAGGAATAAGTGATACTACAAATGGCAAAATTGTGGTGTCGTGTGTAGGGTCCTGTTATTTAATATGCTAAGTATAAAATTTATTACCTCATTAAGAACATTCTTCAGGATTTCAACATATGCATGTCTCCAACTTTGCAAGATTTTTAAATAAGTGTAGTGTAAAAAAAAAGTACATTAGTAGCTGTATAGTACTTAACTGTCAGAATGATTTGCTACAGGGACTAGATCCTATTGCAAGCTGTCAAATTTGTATATTGCTGTAATACCAAACCATAAAATCTTTTGAGTAAAATGGAAAATGTCAGATGGGCATGACTACAAATAATATACTTTCTGAAGGCTTTAGATGTCTATAGGAGAAAATGTGTAAATGCATGAAATGTTATCTTGTTACTATGGATTTTTCTTGATCTGTTAAAAGACAACTGTGAGGCAAAAGGAAATTGATTGGAGCCTTTAAATTTTTCAGTTTTGAACTCATTTTTTTCCTGAGGACTAATTTTAAAAACATTATTAAACAGATGGGTAGAACTTCAGATAATTCATGATTAAAGAGTATTGTGAGAGAGTCATCTTATCCTTTGACTTACGTTGCTGAATGTTTCATTTTTTCCCCTGATCTTGTCTGTGTGAGTAGTGATTACTGATGGATCTTTTAATTGAGTGAGTGAGTTGGGGTCAGGGTTCCAGAGATGGAGTCACCCCTTTCACTCCAACATCAACTGATTCAATACCTACAAATACTTGCCAAACTGAGGTAGCCGCTGGATGGCTTTAAACAATCCATAGGGTTTTGCTTGGTCAACAGTGATTAACAGAAGAAAGGTTATAGATTTTGAAAGGTACAGTCATTATTGTAAAACAATGGATCCATTATTATTTATTTTTCTACTGTTTTAGTATAAATTATTCCTTCGGAAGGGGCTCTTAAAAATCAATGAAAAATTATAAAATTCTTCTTATGTAAAGTGACAATCTTTTCACGCTTGTCATTAATTTAATGTAAGTCAGTGTGGTCTATTTTAGGCATTTTCCCATTATTTAGGAATGTCATTTTCTAAGACGAGCTCATAAATACAGGTACCAGCCCAGTTTGCATTTGTTGATTTAAATATCAGTGGTTCTGTGCATTTATCTGTATTGCCATTTGGATCATGCAATTCTCAGCCTCTGTTACATTGAGATTGAGTGTGTAGGCTCTGGGCTGAGGTTGTTTTGAGTTCCACGCCCACCACCTAAGCAACCTTGGCCATACAGTGTAACCTCTCAGAATCTTGTCTGTAAACCGGGGTGGTTGTGAGAATGACATGAGGTAGTGAAGGACCTGGCATGTTGCTACACTCAAAAGTTAGTCACTGCTTATGGTAGCTGATGCAACCCCTTGCTGTCTAAATTTCTGTGAACTGCCTTTTAGCCAATCAGAATCAGAGCAGATAAATATTTATAAGGAGAAAGTAGGTTCCTGGTACACTCTCATTTGTTTATTCATCTGTCCAGTAAATATCTCTTTAGGACTTGCTGTGGGGTTAGGTGATAAATGTACATCATTTCTGCTTTTATAGATATTACAGGATAATGGGAAGTTACTGAAAATTCAACAAGTGATTACAGAGCAGCATGAAAAGTTCTTTTGTAGTAAAAGTCCAGAATGCAGTGAAGGACCTTACTGAATTTGGGGCCCAAGGGTTGGCAGTCAGGAGGTGTGGAGAAACTTGCTGGAAGAAGCAGTGCCTCATAATGCCTCGTTTGAGCCCTAAAGGATGAGAAGAGGTGCACTGAAGAAAAGGTCAGGAGAAGGAACAGGATATTTGGTACCCTGGAAGTGGGCGGGAACTGTGTAAGGTCTAGGAAATGACATTTCAGCAGAGCCAGAGCATGAGGTATGAGGAGGGAAAGATGAGTCTTGAGAAAGGGAAGCCTCAGATGATGTAGCACTGTGCTCTCCAGTTTAGTAGCCTCTGGACACTGGCAGCTACTGGACACTTAGAACATGGTGAGTGTTACAGAACTGAACTTTAGATTGTATTTAATTTAAAAGTTAAATGAAAGCAGCATAAGCACATGAAATACAACTGTAATTTTGGTAGGTCCACATTTTACATTTCAAACACCCTTGAAAATTTAGTGTCCAAATTGAGATGTGTGTAAATACACAGCTGACTTCAAAGACTTAGTATGAAAAAAAAACGTGAAATATCTCATTAATAATTATTTTCATATTGGTTATATGTTAAAATGATAATAGTTTGGATTTGTTAAGATCCATTTGTTAGTTTGTATTAGTAAAATTAATTTCATCGGCCTTTTTACTGAAGTCACATATACTTAACATGTGTCCCCTGGTAGCTCAGACAATAAAGAGTTTACCTGTAATGCGGGAGACCCGGGTTTGATCCCTGGGTCAGAAAGATACCCTGAAGAAGGAAATAGCAACCCACTCCAGTATTCTTGCCTAGAAAATCCCATGGGTGTAGGAGCCTGACAGGCTATGTACCATGGGATCTCAAAGAGTCGGACACAACTGAGCAACTTCACTTTCACTTTTCAACATAACATGTAGAGCTTCCCTGTTGGCTCAGATGGTAAAGAATCTGCCTGCCATGCCAGAAACCCTAGTTTGATCCCTGGGTCAGGAAGATCCCCTGGAGAAGGGAATGGCAACCCACTCAAGTATTCTTGCCTGGAGAATTCCATGGACAGAAAGCCTGGCAGGCTACAGTCCATGGGGTTGCAAAGAGTTGGACACAACTGAGTGACTAATACTTTCACTTTTTTCAACATAACACATATCATTTTAACTATTTCTAGGTGTATAGCTCTGTGGTATACATGGCATTAAGTATATGCACATTGTTGTACAACCACCATGCCCTGCTATCTCCGGAACATTTTTGTCTTCCTAAGCAGAAGCTCTGTACTCATTGAACAATAACCCCTCATTCTCTTCTTCCTCACCTGTTTTTTTAAATAAATTGTTCATTTATTTAGCATGTATTATTTATCACCTACTGTAGTAAGCTGAATAATATTCACCCAAAGATATTAGGTCTTAATCCCTGGAACATATGAAATGTCACACCTTATTTGGAAAAGGGACTTTTACAAATGTGATTTAAGGATTTTGAGATGAAGTTATTTTGGGATTATCTCGGTGGCTCCAAAATGCCATCACACCTGTCCTTTAAGGAGAGGTGAAGGGAAATTACACACAGAAATAAGCCATGTGATAGAAGCAGAGTCTCACCTGTATTTTTGATGTGGCTCATAAAACATTAAATATTGTATATCTGGCTCACATTTTATTCCTACTGGATTTTGTACATTTTCCTGAACACATTGAAGAACATTTGATGCTGATTAAGAAGTGAAATAATAGACCATGTTTGTGTTTCAGATGGGTATTCTGCTTCTGGTGGGGAGAATATGTTCAAGAGAACAGGCCTGGGGCCAGAGAGGCCAGTTTCAGTGATCATGTGAAAGATGATTTAAGTGTAAAGCTGAGATGGAGATGAATGAATTGATTGTAGGTGGAGTTGGCTTGGACTAGGTGTGGAGGAGGCTAGGTTTCTGGATAATCAGCTGGGAGACTGGTCATGCTGTGCGAAGGGCTTGTTCTTACCAGAAGGGCATGGGGTTGAGGAGGAAGTATGTTTGGGCATATTTGATTTGAGGTCCGTGTATTCCAACTAGGTTCAACACAGGAGAAACATATGCTAGAATTCTCCTTCTCATGGGTATGTAAATATTTACCAGCTGCTCCTAGGTTGTCACATGAAGTTCAATAACTATTCAGTTCAGTCAGTTCAGTTTAGTTGCTCAGTCGTGTCCAACTCTTTGCGACCCCATGAATCGCAGCACGCCAGGCCTCCCTGTCCATCACTATCTTCCAGAGTTCACTCAGACTCACGTCCATCGAGTCGGTGATGCCATCCAGCCATCTCATCCTCTGTTGTCCCCTTCTCCTCCTGCCCCTAATCCCTCCCGGCATCAGGGTCTTTACCAATGAGTCAGCTCTTCACATGAGGTGGCCAAAGTACTGGAGTTTCAGCTTCAGCATCATTCCTTCCAAAGAACACCCAGGACTGATCTCCTCTAGAATGGACTGGTTGGATCTCCTTGCAGTCCAAGGGACTCTCAAGAGTCTTCTCCAACACCACAGTTCAAAAGCATCAATTCTTCGGTGCTCAGCCTTCTTCACAGTCCAACTCTCGCATCCATACGTGACCACTGGAAAAACCATAGCCTTGACTAGACAGACCTTTGTTGGCAAAGTAATGTCTCTGCTTTTTAATATGCTGTCTAGGTTGGTCATAACTTTTCTTCCAAGGAGTAAGCGTCTTTTAATTTCATGGCTGCCGTCACCATCTGCAGTGATTTTGGAGCCCCCCAAAATAAAGTCTGACACTGTTTCCACTGTTTCCCCATCTATTTCCCATGAAGTGATGGGACCAGATGCCATGATCTTAGTTTTCTGAATGTTGAGCTTTAAGCCAACTTTTTCAGTCTCCTCTTTCACTTTCATCAAGAGGCTTTTTAGTTCCTCTTTACTTTCTGCCATAAGGGTGGTGTCATCTGCGTATCTGAGGTTATTGATATTTCTCCTGGCTATCTTGATTCCAGCTTGTGCTTCTTCCAGCGCAGCATTTCTCATGATGTACTGTGCATATAAGTTAAATAAGCAGGGTGACAATATGCAGCCTTGACATACTCCTTTTCCTGTTACTCGTTAGTAATACAGAAACAGTGTCAATAACCCAAGATATGCAGATGACACCACCCTTATGGCAGAAAGTGAAGAGGAACTAAAGAGCCTTTTGATAAAAGTGAAAGAGGAGAGTGAAAAAGGAAGCTTAAAACTCAACATTCAAAAAACTAAGATCATGGCATCCAGTGTGATCACTTCATGGCAAATAGATGGGAAAACAATGGAAAAAGGGACAGACTTTATTTTCTTGGGCTCCAAAATCACTACAGATGATGACTGCAGCCATGAAATTAAAAGACACTTACTCCTTGGAAGAAAAGGTATGACAAACCTAGACAGCATATTAAAAAGCAGAGACATTACTTTGCCAATAAAGGTCCATCTAGTCAAAGCTTTGGTTTTCCCAGTAGTCATGTATGGATGTGAGAGTTGGACCACAAAGAAAGCTGAGCACCGAAGAATTGATGTTTTTGAGCTGTGATGTTGGAGAAGACTCTTAGGAGTCCCTTGGACTGCAAGGAGATCAAGCCAGTCTATCCTAAAGGAAATGAGTCCTGAATATTCATTGGAAGGACTGATGTTGAAGCTGAAGCTCTAATACTTTGGCCACCTGATGCGAAGAACTGACTCATTGGAAAAGACCCTGATGCTGGGGAAGATTGAAGGTGGGAGGAGAAGGGGACGACAGAGGATGAGATGGGTGGATGGCGTCACCGACTCAGTGGGTGTGAGTTTGAGTAGACTCTGGGAGTGGTAATGGACAGGGAAGCCTGGCATGCTGCAGTCCATCGAGTCACAGAGTCGAACACGACTGAGCAACTGAACTGAACTGGCTGAGCAGCTGTGCTTTGTGTGGATGTGAATTCAATTCATGATAATATTGTATGTGCCTCTCTATACACTAAGTCCCCTACATACAAACAAGTTCTGTTCTGAGCACACATTTGTAAATTCAGTATGTTTGTAAGTCTAACAAAGTTACCCTAGGTACCCAACTAACACAATCTGCTGGCTAGTACTTTAATAGGTTTATAATACTTTTCACACAAATAATATGTACATAGAAAAACAAAAAATGGAAAGGTTTTTAATCTTACAGTACCTTGAAAAGTACACTAGTACAGTACAGCAGCTGGCTTACAGCATGCATGTTCACATCTTTGAAAGTCTGGAACTTGATGGCTCATAGGTAGAGGACTTACTGTGCTCTTTCTGAAGTATAATAATCAGGTAAGACAGGGTCAGCCTTGCAAGTTTCATTTATGTCTTCTCACAGTGAAAGAAATGAAGAACATTGAAAATGGAAGACAAACCTATAGAAATGAAAAAGTTTGCTTTGCAAAAAAATGAGTATTCTCATGAAAGATAAATGTTTTCATGAAAGATAAATGTGTCCGCAGTCAGTAAAGACATAGTGTGTATGGTGATTGCCAGGATGAGTGCCTACATGTGAAAGGGGATTTGCGGTAAGAATTGCAAGGGTTTGCACAGGCTCACGAGAAGGTATTCATTTTAGAATGGCTTTGAGTTTAATTTCAGTTTAATTTTAGTTTAAAAGCATGTTTTCATTAATAGTGTTTTAGGATCAAATTTTAAATCATAGTTTGTTTTTTTCTGTTCACAGTATAAAATACATTCCACCTTTCTTTAGGAGCAAAATATTTTACTTTAAATAAATGGAAAAAACAGCTTAATTATAGGAATCATGCCTAAGTTTAATTAAAACTTGCAAGATTTTTTTTCTTACAGCCATCTGTTCATAATTGGTTTTTTTAAATTCATCAGTTTTAAACACTTAGTTCTTTGAACAAAGCAAAAAAATATTGTGAAATCTTTTCACTAAATGGCAGATATTTCTCAGTAAAAGAATCATGACATCCTGGCAAAGGTATAATTTTAGTAGACTAATGAGCTTTCTGACCAGAGCCGACTGAGCCTCGTCTGATTTTTACAATGATAAATTGACTGTGTCAAAATTCGCAATCTAGTCTGGTGAAATATTTTACTATGAAAGTTTAATTCTCATTTTTTATTTATGAAAGCAGTGGTAGTGTCACAGTAGCTTATAATATGCTGGCCGTTTGGTATGATTTATTTCAATGAGTGTCACTTGTTGATGTGTTTAATGATTGTTGACCCATATTTAATTCTAAAAACTCTTAAGTGGTGAGAAATGTAATAAGTCAGCCACTGTAGTTAAAAGAAAAAAATCACTATCCACAGATCTATTCAGTTGCCTTTCTCCAGCTTCAGTGATGTCACGGCTTTATATTTGACAGCTGTTGATTGGGGGCACTGAATACTTAACAGCTTTCTTTACAGTTGTGGGAATCTACTTAGAAAATTTGTACCAGAAACATATACTTGAAGTGTAATAAAATCATCTTTCATTAGTTAATCTGGGGATTCCACCCTACTGTCATTTTAAAGGTTTTGAGGAAAATTGTGGAATAATGAGCATTTCTTTCATTTTTCAATCTTTTGATAAAAAACACTTATTGAGGTGATCATAGTGTCTAGTGCTTGGTGACAGGTGGCATGAGATGGACAGGGTCATCTGTCTCGTGAGGTTTGCATTCTGGAAGGATTTAGATATATTGATAGATCTTCCGAGGATGTCATTTTTTTTTTTGGTAGTTTCAGAAGGCAGATGGAAAGGGCTAGGTTAACACATTCTTCTAAGGTATTTCTTTACCGAGAGGTGTAGTAAGTATTCCTGTCTCATACGTCAGGATACTTATCTAGTGTAGATAATTTCTAACAAATAGGTAAAAATATCAAAAGAGATTTTTTTTTAGATATTACGATATTAGTTTGAGATCATTTTAGAAACAATAAGTATCTTAAACAAAAAATTTAAAATCGTGGTATATTGTTAACATAAAGCTTCAAATTATTCATAGCTTACAACAAAATGAAATACCTTATGAATTATGAAACAGTCATAGTAGTGAAACATTCTTAACAATATGTATTGTTCAAAAGACCACAATGTCTTTTACTTTTTAAAAGGAGAATTGAAGTGTTAAGTTGTTGTTGTTACTTTGTTTATAGTACATAGTAAAAGGCGTAAACACTATTGCTGCAGAAATTTGTTTTAAAATTTCTCTAGGAAGAGGCCATCCAGAGAAAATTATCCTTTGCTATTTTCTTTTGTCTATTAAAGCAGTTCATAAGTATTTTTCAAATAATAATGTCACATTACAGAGCATTTTAGTTGGCAGGTCAGCTTAGAACTGAGGGGGTGGGGAGATCAGTGGCCCAAATGTTTTTAGAAACAACAATCAAATTTAAATACTTCTAATTCTCAGGTACCATTTCTCTAAGGATCCCTTTTTATAATTAGAAAATGAAGAAGCCGGTGACACAAAAATCAGTCCTTTTCCCTGCAGACCCAGAAGCTAACATATGTGCATTTTTAGGCTTCTCATTTTGACAGGGGCAATCACCATTTAATTTCAGAATTCCATTTATCTCAGTGATAGCCCTAGAACCATCGAGTCTCCCTTTCCCGTCTGTGACAGTATTACTGTCTCCGTGTTCTTTGCCACACACTGATTTGGGGAGCCCTGCCCCGTAGCTGTGGCACCTAACACTACCACGGTGTACATTCTGCATAGATAAGACATGACAGCCTTTTAACCTAAGCTTGCTGTGCATGCAGAGGGCGATAGCCCACCTGCACCAGGGAAAGCAAACAAGCACGTGTGATGCGCTCATCGTAATCACATTCCATTTCTCTCAGAGCCGTTCCAAGAAAATGACAGGCCAAGCTCAGAGTTCAGGTTATCAGCCTGAGACATGTGAAGCACAGGGCATCTCCACAACAGATAAGGCTAAACTGTACTACTGAACTTTGACTTGTTGATTTAATCTTAGAATTTTAATATATACATTCTATAAGGTTATTTTCGTTATAAAAGCAATGTCTGTTATCAAAAAAAAATTTTAACTGAAGTGTATAAAATACAAAATGAAATCATCTCTAGCTTTGTACCATTCCACAGCAATAATCACATTTAACTTAAGGCAGTAATGATTCCTGACTCTTTTCTGTGGAGGAAACAGCTTAGAAGGACATGGTACTTCACCTTACTGTGTTATACTTGAGAGTGTTTCAGTAGCATAATATATACGTATGGAACATAAATCTATTTTATAAAAATATCAACCCTCTCTTAAGGGTAGTCACGTTTTTCCTTTCTTTCCTCTGGTTCTTATGAACCTACCAGCATTCATGATGCTTCACACTCTTGGCACCTGTCATTTACTCAGAAACTTTCCAGGCTGCATTTTTAAGATTTTTGTTTTTAGTAGAACTTAACCACCTCAACTGCCTAAAGGTAGTCCTGAGTGGTCCTCAGTTGTGCCATTTGCTGCAAGTGTAAAAGCATCTGAATGCGATAATAAAGCATATGAATATTGGGCCCGACAGCACGGGTTCCTGTCTCAGCTCTGCCACGTACCAGTTACTTGAGATCATGTCATCCTCCTTGGAAGCCTGTCCTTGATTCCATGACAGCTGTCCTTGGTTTTCCTTCTCTCTCTTTGGCCTTTAGGTCTCAGGTTTCTTTGCAGGTTCCTCTTCCTCTGTCCATTTCTTGAATGTTTATGTTCCCCTAGTTTCTGTCTGAAGCTTTCTTCTCACTCTTCTCATCTTCAGTAACAGCTTGTAAAATTGGAATCACAGTAAATAGCACTTTCTTTCATTGTTGTGAGTATCAAGATAAGGCATCTAGCGTACTTTGCCCAGTGCCTGGCCATAGTAAGTGCTCAATAAATACTCCTCCTTACTGTTGTTATTATGAGTATATTACCTTAGTAATACCATTATAGTAACAGTGAAATAAGAATAAAATAATAATGTATATGTACTCAGTAAATTGATAAATGATATTGTTTATTTTTAAGTTTTATCACTTGGAACATTTTATCATACATAAAATAACACAGGTGATTGTCAGTGAAGTTCATAAATATTTAATTAAAAATAAACTTCTTTAATTTTAAATAATTACAGATTCACTGTAAGTTGTAAAGATAATATAGAGATTCTTGTGTGTCCTTCATCCAGCTTCCCTTATCAGTTGCATGATATATAAGTGTAAAACAATATCAAAATGAGAAATTGACATTGGTATAATATATGCACTTAGTTCTATGTTGGAGAAGGAAATGGCAACCCACTCCAATGTTCTTGCCTAGAGAATCCCATGAACAGAGGAGCCTGGTGGGCAGCTGTCCATGGGGTTGCACAGAGTTGGACATGACCAAAGCGCCTTAGCAAGCAAGTTCTGTGTAACTTTATCACATTTATAGCTGTCATCTTATTAGAAGGAAGTGTAGCTCTGCAGAAGTGGTTAAAAGGGAGGTAAAACAAAAATAATAGCAGTGCATTGTGGTTTATAACATATGAGAAAGTATAAAGAGCTCTTGACCCTTGACATAAAACAACTCTATTAAGATTGTGTAAAAATTTATGGGAGGGAGGTTCAAGAAGGGAATGTATGTATACCTATGGCTGATTCATGTTGATGTTTGGCAGAAACCAACAAAATTCTGTAAAGCAGTTATCCTTCAGTTAAAAAATAAATTTTTAAAAAGATGTGAAACAAAAATTAGGCAAAGATTTGGTCTTACTCTTCACCAGAGGACAAAATGCTTAATGACATTATCCATTAGGCAAAGCAAATAAAACCACAATGTGATGCCACTACGTATCTGTGGAGTAGTTAAAATCAATAAAACAATACCAGTGCTAATGTATAGCAACTAGAACCCTCCTCCATTGCTGGTGGCAATGCAAACTGGTAGAACCATGTTGGGACACAATCTTGTTATTTCTTGTTAAATGAAACATACAATTTACCATACCATCCAGCAAGGCCACGCTGCTAGGAATTCATCTCAGGAGTGAAAATTTACATTCACACAAAAACCTGTAAGTAATAGTTATAGTGGCTTTTTCATAATCATCAAAAATCTGGAAACAACTCAGTGCTTTTCAGCTGGTGGTTGAATTATCAAACCATGGTACATCCATACAGTGTGATACTTCTCAGTAGCATCAATCAACTTGGGTGACTTTTGAATGCATTATGCAGGTGAAAGAAGCCTGGCTCAAAGGGCTCCATAATATATAACTCCAATTATACTGCACTCTGGTGGAAAATAAACCTTTGAGGGTAGAAACCAGATTAGTGGCAGTGACAGTGCCTGGTGGAGAGGTTGACTGCAGAGGGCACAAGGAAATGGTTTGTGTTTGTGGAACTGTTGTATGTCTTGATTGTGGCAGAAGTTGCATGACTGTGTTCTTTTGTTGAAATTTGTGGAAATGTACACATTAAAGGGTGACTTTTATTACATATCCTCTGTGCAAGAAATTTTCTAAGCAATACTGGAGTGGGTTGCCATATTCTAAGTATAAAACCATATTTTAAATGTTACTGGATTGATTAATGATAAATCCATGGTATTTATCATTACCGTGGATTTATCATTACCACAGGGTGAGGAGAAGTGTGGCAAAGAAAACTAGAGGAGAGGAAATGAAAGAATGTGGGCGATGTAGCAAGAAGTATGTTTGGGGAAGTGAGAGCTGGAGTCCAGGATGACCCATATCTCAGGCAACAGAAAGTGTCCGTGCCTTCCCCTCTGAAGGCTTTTCGCGTAAGTCTCCCTCGATTCAGAAAGTACTGATCTCAGATAGCTATTTCCATGGCTGAAATGTCACTCCCAGAATCACTCTCGTAAAGGTGTCAATTTTAGTTTCTGCTGCTTCATCATAATCATTACCTGATTGAGGGTTAAATGAGATATTTGTTATAATACCTTTGCACAGTGGCTGGCACAGAATTCATTTCCATAGTTAACTCATGAAGTGATGATGTCAAGTTTTATTTAATAGATGAGAAATCAGAGGTTTAAGGTGGTTATTGTTTTAGTTGTTAAGTCGTATCCGACTCTTTGTGACTGCATGGACTGCAGCCCACCAGGCTCCTTTGTCTGTGGGGTTTTCCAGGCAAGAATACTGGAGTGGGTTGCCATTTCCTTCTCCAGGGGACCTTCCCAACCCAGGGATCAAACCCGTGTCTCCTCATTGGCAGGCAGATTCTTCACCACTGAGCCACCAGTTAATAGTGGAAGAGCCGTGCTACCCTGGCCTCCAGACCCAATTCCCATGTTCTTTCCTACTGAGTTATATTCACCGTGGTGTCAGGTAGCTTTCTGATCATCTGAAAGGCTGAAAACAAACACTTTTGTGCAGAAGTTAATTGTTTCCAAGGTTTTCCATTAAAACCATCTTCCCAGTTCAGGTATATTATCTGATTTTTGTTTTGTTTTATTCTCCATTTCAGAGAACTTCAGATGTGTGCAGTGGTATAAAGTAATGTCTGGGTTATTTAAGTTCTTGAGAGAAATAGGTTGCAAGGGAACAGGGGAAGTATTCTTAAATTAAGTTTAAAAATATCCTCGCACACTGTCATTAGCCTTGCAGGGCCCGTCAACCTCCAGTTCACTCTTTCCTGGTGTCAGACGTTTTGGAAAGCTTTGACAAACAGTTGGTATGCCAGAGACATCTAAAAGCCTCCAAGAGGTGCATGGAGACACGTAAATCTATCATCTAAATAAACTCCACTAGTGGCAGGTGTCTCAGAAATCTAACTCACAGTGATGTGGGCACATGGGTTTTGTTAACCAGAAACAGCATTTTAACACTGACAGCTTCTAAAGAAGACAGCTCCAGACAGGAATTCACTGTCTGTAGAACTGCAAACTAATCTTGCCTTCAAATGAAAAGATTGTAGTGCGGCTTACTGTATATAGCAGAGAAAGCTGTCATTGTTGGGTTTATTTCCTAACATCTGAATCTTTAATGCATAAGCAATTTTTTCTATCAGTCATTCTTGAAACTTGACCAGAATGAAAATTTTGGTTTTGAAAATTTTTGTACAATTAAAGTTTGACTGCTTTATTTTTATGCTTGTGAGGAAGTCTTGGAAAAGTCCACATTGTTGTTATTGTTGTTTTAGGTTTATTGGTTTTTAAAAATGTTTTCATAAATTTCTTTTTTATCTCTATTTTCTTTTTTTCATGGAAAGGCATTTTATTTTAAATATAGCAGTGTGTACATGTCAATCCCAAACTCCCAGTGAATTCCTCCTCCCCTGCCTTCCCCCCCAGTAACCATAAGTTTGTTCTCTAAGTCTGTGAATCAGTTTCTATTTTGTAAATAAGTTCATTTGAATTATTTTTTTAAAAAGATTCCACATATGAATAATTATTTCCTTTTTATTATAAAACAGTTTTGGTTCTTTTGAAGTATGCCAGGTATGCAACATGAACATTTCCAGTCCAGTTCAGTCGCTCAGTCTACATGTCGATGATGGCCTACCTGGCTCACTTGCTAATGCCTTAGATAGCAGCCACAGAAGGCTCAGCAAAACTAACTACAACGATCTGGGCTTTTGAAGTTATTCTCAAATAATTAATATTACAAATAGTGGACAGGTAAAATGTTCATTCTAAAGGAATATGAACATTTTACCTGTCCACTATTTGTAATATTAAAG
>NW_024080444.1:9834467-9931800 GCF_014754425.2 Oryx dammah | reverse complement strand
ATTAAAGGAATATGAACATTTTACCTGTCCACTATTTGTAATATTAATTATTTGAGAATAACTTTAAAAGCCCAGATCGTTGTAGTTAGTTTTGCTGAGCCTCCTGTGGCTGCTGTCTAAGGCATTAGCAAGTGAGCCTACCTGACTGTCTGTCATCGACACGTAGATGCAGCTTGTTGCCTCTGTATGTCAGAACACATGTACATGGAAGGTATGTGCTCTGTGGCTTCTTATGAATTTGGGAGTTGACAGAGGTCTTAGGACGTCTGACAGAATCATATACCATATGTGGTGAATGGGTGATTTGCACCCTTGAGAATGATGTTCTCCTTCCGTTTTTATATATGAAGTGGTGAAAAGAATTCCCTCTTTCTTGAGCAAAGAAAGGATACGAAACAATTTTTTTCTTCAGGTAGACCCAGGAGGAAGGCACCCCATCTGTGATGGGTGAGTGTGATATAAAAAAGGAGCAGGTCGTCAGCCAAACAGTTCTGCATCCAGGTGCCTTGTCAGTGTCCTGCGAGCAGATCCCAGGGCTTCATTCCTTTTTGCATATAGTGACTTAGTTATCATTCTTTCTGTGTATGCTGAGTTTTTTTTTAATACTTTTAAAAAGATTCAACTGACCTGTTGGTTTGATCTTGCTTATCAGGAAGCTAGATGGTGGAGAAACAAAAGAGATAACCTTTCTCTTAGATATTTTATTTATTCTTTTTGAAAGATTTTTATTTGGGGGATAAATTAAGTCTTGGGTAGAATGATTTGTCTTGTTAGTGTTAAAATAAGTCCGCTCTCACCTGTCCCCACTCACGGAAAGGTACAGTAGCAACACAACCTGCGGGAGGGAACAGATGTTTACCATGTGTATGCCCTGCACTGGGTGCTGTGCCCCTGCTTAATATGCATCACCCTTGTGGTCCTCAGCAGTTCTGTATGCATTCAGGATTTCAGTCCCCTCTTTGCTAAGCCCTTTGAGGGCACCCTACTCTAATGAAACAAAAGTAAAGACAGCAACAATGAAAGCCCAAAGTTCTTGCTTTCATAACATTTTATGCTCAGCATTATTGCAGCCCAGTTTTTACTGGAAATTCAGATGGCTTTAAAGAAATCAAAATATATGACTATTCATTTAAGATATAAGGGAAATTGTTGAACTGGGACTTAATTGATCTGCATCACTCTAAATCTCTTATATTTGCGCTAAAATTCATTAATGTATGGCATGTTAGACTTGAAACTTACATTGAATCTTTTAGGGTAGGCTAGAAATCTAGGCACAGAACTACACCAACAATAATAATGAAGTCTCCCTGTGAAAACGGCAGTTCAGTAGGAACTGGAAAGTTGAATAGGCCCCCACCCCCCCCATCACACAAAATCTTGTTTAAGATGCTGTACTCATCCTAGATAGGAATAGTCAGTGTCATCTCTAGGAAGGGGACACAATAGTCTGAGTTCCTGCTGGTGTCAATCCATGGATTTTTCCTAAAATGTCACCTGTCATTTTCCCCTGGAACTTTAGGACTTTGCAGGTATTTTGTTTGTTTCCCTAATGTGTGGATAAAGCTAATTCTTTTGACCAGTTCACTTTCCCTATCCTGAAATTTCTCTCCTTTTGCAGTTGAGTCTAGCATATATCCTACTACAGTTTCACAAATACTGACTCGAATCGAAATCTTCCCAAGGTGCATCAAGCTAATGGTTTTGGTATATCCCGGGGTCACCTCCCGAAGCATGGAGGCATTTTAAAAGGACTCTCAAAAGTTGAGCTGTTAATCCTGCAGCACAGCACAGGCCAGAGGCTTGTTTCCTGGGGAATCAGCTTTGTATCTCCCAGCCTGACTCCTGCCTTCCTGCAGCACATCAAAGCAGCTGAACACATTTTGAGTTTTGGGGCAACTATCACTCATTCATCAAAGTTCCATCTGAGTGATACATGTTTTTGAAAACAGATGTGGAAACGGAGCTGACAGATGTTGAGAATGGCCCTAGTGTTGAAGCCCATGTTGTTGCACATGCTGTAGGAAGGCAGGTTGTTAGCATTCAGAGTGGCGCACCTACAATCTGTGAATTCATCAAGTTGTTTGCATAGCTCTTGGATTAGTCTTTGTGGTTTGATTTGCTTTGCTTTGGAGGTAATTAAAAGCTGTCCTCACCCCCACCCCCTGCACATGTGCTAAAATATAATAAACATGAAATACATAGCTTACTATGTATTTTAGTGGTTGGCAAGATATACTAATGTTCTTGTGTTGAATGTGCTTTTTCATTTTGGCTGCTCTGTGCCAGGCATTGCTGGGTGACACTCCAATAAGGCTTTGAAGTTGATATCATTTTTCCCATTTTATATTTGGTAAAACTGAGGCTAAGAGGAGTTTGATCATTTGAACTTGTCCAGCTGCTAAACAGTAGAACTCCTTAATAGGAGGAGTTCTCCTATTTAAAGTCCCAAGTCCTCCTCCTTAATAGGATAACACCCACTATGCTGCCTGTACCGCCTCTGGAGTGTGATGGGGAGCAAAGTACAAAATGGAGAAACTAATGCTCTGTGACTCAGAGAAACATCTTTACCCTGCATCACGATTCCTGGGTCTCTCAGTAGTGTCTGGGACCCCAACTGTGTGAGAAGTCAGCTCATCAAGGCAACACCGTGCGTGGTCCACATTTTCAGCCAGACCAGTCACTCTAGGGAGAAAGCATCTGTATGCAGTGTTCATTTCTGTGTCTTGGTCACGTTTCATCCTGAGCCGGGCAGCATGTGGCCATGTTCTTGGGTTCTAGGCAAATACTTGGATTCAGAGATGTGTGAGTATCTTCAATACACTTAAAGGGAAAAAAATAAAGTTCTTCAACATGCATATTTAATTCATGTTACTAATAATTTTTCTTAAACCATGCTTTGATGAGGAAAAAATTTAAGAGAAATTGTTCCCAATTATTATTTTTTTAATGAACAGGAAAATGACTTGAATGCCATATTGTGGTTGCTGGTGGATAGCAGGATATTGGGTGATTAAAGAAAGTAATTTTTTACATACATTTGTGTAATTTGGAGCTTTCTAAATACAAGAAGCTTCATATTACTTATAAAAATCAAAGGAAATAAAGTAAAATATAAAATTAGGTAAAACATTATTTGAACACCTTGGTCTTCTTTATGACTTTTTGTACAGTGGCCCTTGTAGGAGGGATATGGGACCAGCTTAGAGCAGAGAGTATCCAGGGGTTTCCTCCCTTTGCCTTCAACAGAAACTCCCTGAGACATCTTTTCTTTTTTCTTTATAGTTTCAATTCTGGACACTTTTTTTCTTATTAATGTTCAGAATTCCATATTTATCTTCTTAATGGTTTAACATGAAGGTTCCTTTGTGATGTGTTTAGTAGTAATTTTCAGGGAATCCTTGTTTTACTTGCTAAGACCAAGATCTTTATTTTAATTTATTTTCATTTGTCATTTGAAAAGTATATAGCTTAAGTCTAGTATAATTGCCTTCACCTTTGTCTGAAGTTTCCATACCCAAAAAATAAATTTAAAATATACATTTAAATATAAAAATATAAATTTTTATATTTATAATATAAATTAAATTTTTTTTTCATTGCTTCCTGTTTTCTTAGTATCCTGAAATCAATGTCTTCTTTAAAAAAAAAAATTTTGTTTGGCTGCGTTGGGTCTTAGTTGTGGCATGTGGGCTCCCTAGTTGAGGTGCCTGGGCTTAATTGCTCTGTGGCCTGTGGGATCCTAGTTCCTTGACCAGGGATCGAACCCACATCCTTCGCATTGGAAGGTGGATTCTTAACCCCTGGGCCACCAAAGGAGCCCCAGAAATCAATATATTCTTGTCTGTCAAATGTAATTTCCATGTGGGTTCAGTGATTCACTGGGAAAACTCACTGGACTCAGCTTGTAATTGTTCTCACAGCTGTGATTACAATATAAGGACACCAGGCAGACTCAGCAGAAGAAAAAGGCACAAGAGGTGGAGACTGGAGAAAATCAGCAGCAAGCTTCCAGAGTTCTTGTCCAGTGGAGTCACACAGGACTCCTTAATTCCCCCGAAACAAGTTGTGACAACACCTGTAAATATTGCCAACCAGAGAGGCTGGTTAGAGAATCGGTGCCCAGAATTTTTACTCAGAACTGATCACATTGGGACCCTCTGCTTAGCATGTACCAAAAATCCAGGCTCCCAAAGGGAAACAAGCATTTGGGTTGTTACTGTGCAGTTTAGGCATTCATTGTGAGCCTTTCTTTTCAGGAAACAGTGGGAACTCTTTGGAAATTCAAGTTTTCAGACTCCTGCCAGGGGCCACCCTTGTCAAAACTTTCAAAGGATAGCAGTCTCAGGCCTGCTCTGTTAGTTCTTTCTACACAACATGGAATAGAAACCTAGAAATACCCATTTACACCAAAGGAGAAAATAAATTTGCTGAGTAAAGAGTATGTGCGTTAACTTGTTTAAGAGTGACTTCTTGGACATCTCTCTAGCTCAGTTTTCACCTCTGTAAAATGCAGTAGTACTCTGCACTTTAAAATCCTGTGTTCTTGTATGTTTTCTGATGCTTTTTACATCTGCCGTTCTCAGACTGGGGTCCATGTACCCGAGGGTCATGTGAAGACTGTCTCAGAGGAACAATGCATGGATAGTTTTGAGAGGATCAGTGTTCAGATCCTCAGCTTTTTATGTGCTCTTTCCTCATCTTAGCGTGGAGGAGAGAGAAGCTTGGGAGGAGCTGCTGGCTCTCTTCCCTCCTACCGTCGCCCCCTTTGCTTTACAGAAGAAATGCATTGCTCTCAGGTGGGTAAACAGCGGGACAGATTCTGAGGCCAAGCATTCAGAGAGCAAAGCAAAGGTGGATTAGGTAATAAATACTGAAGAGAGCAGCACATTATTTTGCTTGGGCCATAAATGTATTGCAAAGGTTGTGACCTTATTTACTAGCTACTCACTGAAATCCATAGTCTTCACTTCCTTGGGCCCCATCTAGTCGACATCACCCAGCTGCCCGTGCAGGGAGGAGCTCAGCCAAAGGTATGGGAAGAAAGTGATGAATGACCCCCATGCTTGACTTCTGAATACCCCCGTCTGTCCTCGTCCTCACTTTTTTTTCTGGAAGGGAGTTGACCCAGAGAGAGACTCCAGAACCCAAATGTTGAGATGGCAAGCACTTTTGTCCCTGGATGTCTGTGAAGATTGTTACCTCATTGAACTGTTTTCCAGCCCAGTACTGTTACGTGAGCCAGAAAATGAATTTGTTATGTTTAAGTCATTGTGTAGTTGGACCTATATTTTACCCTAATGCATTCATGATTTACCTCTTAGAATTCAGAAATAAGGTGCTTGGTATGGGGATGCATATTAATGTATTTATTTTAAAAAGTGAATTCAGTCTTTTTCTGGTAGAAATTGAATCTGTTTGGTAATGAGGATGAGAACCCCCTTTGTCTATTGATCATATATATGGCTGACATTTCACATAAATTCAGCTTAATTTGCAGTCCCAAAGTTTGACAAAAATATATTTAAAGCACATGTATAATTGTATCTTGGAATTCTCTGCTGGAAAAGAGTATCCTTTACTTTTTCCCCCAAATCTTAAAATTAAAAGATAAAATTTATGCGGGTTAACGTTAACACATACAAGGAAAGATACAGTTTTCTGAAACTCTTGGAGAAATTGTAAGCAAAAACAATTGAAGACTGCTAATATATAGGAGGACTGTTAGCAAGTAGTTTAGATGAGTCTTGGTTGATCTGATTAATAAACAGGCAGTTAGTTATTCACTTGTGTAAGTGAGCTAATGTTCAGGGCAAACCTAAGGCAAACGACAGAGAGTAATGCTACAGCTTGAACAGCTTGGACTGTTGTATGTCTTCCAAATTACCCTCTTAAAATATTTGTATGGATCTCATCAGGCAGGTGAATGGAAAGGTTGAGTAAGTGGTCTTCCTGTGAGAAAAGTGTACACATAGGGGGATTACTTCACTTAGTGCTGCCAGTAAACCTGAAATTTTATTGTTCCTTTTCCTTTCCTGAATCTCTTTTATGTGCTGAGGAGACACATAGATACGGGATGAACCTCGGGACCTGGGCCAAGTGTTTGTAGGAAAGAAATTGAAGAATAACTGGGTGACTAAAGTGCTAAGGGAAGGACTTCGTCTAACAGGATGCAATTTCTTCAAATTTATAGATTTGGCGAGCTTGGCACCCACAGCATCTTAAATAACTTAAGGGAAATGTTCCTACTTGTGCCCATACAGCATAGCGAGCTCACTGCAGGCGAGGAGCAGCAGAGGGCAGCCTGAGCACGTGTCCTCCAGGTGGGTAAGCTGAAAAGGATCAGAGGCCTTCATCAGGAGTTGCAGGCAGCGTTACTGAAAGCATCTCCAAGAGTGTATCTCTGGCAACCATCCACTCTGAAGATGTTGGCAGTCATAAATGCCAGAGTCACACCTGGCATTTTTGATGAAAAACACTGAACACCCCATGGGTCCAGAGCCTGCAGGGCTGCTGGAGAAATCTGGGAAGTAGAATAATTGCTCTGCATAGAGCAGGATGCAGACAGACCTCTTATTGATGGAAGGAATCCTTTGGGTTTCCAGTGTCTGCAAAACAAGCATCTAAAGCCCTGGAGATGAGTTCAGAGGGGCAAACAGTAGAAAGTAGGCCAGGTGCTAGTAAGGAGTCGCATGTGTTGCCTCAGAAACTCAAGGGACAGGCTGAACATCCGACATTTCTCACACTTCTTGAGAAATTGCATGTGAGAAGGAACCTAGAGAGCTAATTGCTGGCTAAAAGGATCTGCGGGGGGAAGGTATTTGGGTGGATGATGTTTAGACACCAGGTGCCTTCCATTTGGTCTGGGCTGTTTCAAAGCAATATTCCTAAGACCTCCTCCTGGAGATTCTGTGACTCCTCTAGGGCAGAGATGGTGACCTCTTCTGCTTTGTATCACCATGGCCTCATGTGGGGCCAGATTCCATATCCAGGAAGGGTTTAAGTGATGAATGAATGTTCAGGTTATGAGGTTTCCCTCCAGCCTCACCCACTAGAATGGAACAAAGGGAGGGACTCAGACCAACATCCCATTAGGACTAGTGTGTGCTCACCTGAGTTTCATTTTAGCCTCCCTGGCAGGTGAGATTCAGTAGGAGTCAGTCAGGAGGAGGGCCCAGTCAGGCATTGTCACTGATACCCTGATCCAGATAAAACACTAGCATGCGTGTCAGTCACCAAGTCATGTCCAACTCTCTGTGATCGCATGGACTGTAGCTCACCAGGCTCCTCTGTCCATACAATTTCCCAGGCAAGAGTGCTGGAGTGGGTTGTCATTTCATTCTCCAGAGGGTCTCCCTAACCCAGGGACTGAGTCCATGCCTCCTGCATTCAGGTGGATTCTTTACCACTGAGCCGCTGGGGGAGCCCTGTGACACCTGAGGATCTCGCTTAGAGCAGCTCACCGGATCTTCCAGAGCCTCTCTGCAGGTGTTGATGGAAAGGATAGTACTTCTTGTGTAGCCATTTGTGGGGACAGAGCTCTGACTGCTTCCTGCCTGTGGGCCCCAGGGAGTCTCCCGAAGATGCAGGCAGTCCTTGCCCTGTGAGCGTCTCCTCGCTTCTGCAGCCTGCACTGACTGCTGACTTGACGCTTCATCTCTGGGTTGGCATGCTCGGTTCGAGCTCTCACTGCTTTAGAGCTGGTTCCTTGAGGGCAGGAAGATCCATAGGGAATAAAAATGAAATGGGCTATTTTGCCAAGGATTTGCAGTAGCAAACCAGAGAACTGACAGTAGGATATTATGTCTGTTGCTCAACAGAGTGAATGAATGATCAAGTGATGTGCAATAAAAGGAAGTGTCAGTTAGGAGAAATGGTGAAAATAGAGCACCAAACGTTAAGGGCTCCTTTGTTATTTAACATTTATATTCCTAGCCATTGTTAGGATTCAGTCTCAGGCAGGGATGAGACCTGAAGTTCCCTATTGTTTATTTTCCTGAAGGAGTGTACACAGTATTTAATAATTTATCAGATAAGTAGAGTTCTCTCAATTCAACAGCCAGCATATCCTCTACAGTTCAGGAACATTCCCCCACCACCCCCCAACCCCCATTCTCGGTGTTTTTGTGCATGTGTTTATATATGTATGTGTTTTATAAAACACATACACATGTAAAATAAATTTAGTATCTCTGGATGTATTCATTTGTGTATGTCAGGGGAGAGAGGAGTTATGTTTACTCTGGCTTTGTCTTAACTTGAGCGCAAAATCATCAGAAAGCCTAGATGAGCATTTCTCGCCCAAGGGTAGAACATCCGGAGGGATCTTTTCCTAGTTCTCCTGTTGGCTACGAAACCTTCGGCAAGGAGTTTAGTCTCCAGGTGTCTAATATTATTTGCTACCTGTAAAATGAAAGAATCATATCTAACATCCAGAGACATAACAAATCATGAATCACTGTATGTAAAGTGCCTGAGGCAAATGGAAGTTAAGTTCTTTTTGAGACAGGATGGTAGCATTTAAACAGTAATGTTGGGGGACAGTCTGTATTCCTTCCACATCATCCCTTCTCTCAGAGGAAAGATAGGAGAGGTCTGTCCACTGTATCTCTATGAGAGTTTGGGTTCAGATCCTCAAGAGGGTTTTCGTTTGGGAGAAGATTGAGTAAGTAAAAGCCTTTTAAGAAGAGAAAACTAAAAAACTACAGAGAATTGTAGGAAGGATTCAACTGATAGCACATGCCTTGCCACAGCAAAGAGCTACTCAGCTGATCACCTTCAGATACCTGTAAACAAGTGTCTCGAGGTGGCAAGGCTCTGAGGGATGAGGTGTTTGCTGCCATGGAACACTTTGGTGAAGATGAGGATCTGAATGAAGGTAGACGGTTGCTTCTAATGTGCTGGAGAACTTGGGGGAAGAAGAAAATGAGCTTGGGGCTTTTAATTTACTGTGAGTGGTAATGACCCAGGCTGCTGCTGGCTGAAGCTCTCGGAGCCTCTGTGTGGTACCACCATTCCTCTGTTCCCATCTGTGAGACTGGTGTGGTTCAGGAAGGGGCACCCCTCCAGCCTGGGGCCCAGATTAAAGGCCTGCAGCAGAGTCACAGCCAGCATGCAGCACGCACAAGGAACAAACATTTCACGAAGCTTTGGAGATTGTTGCCGATGGAGCATGAAAGATGATTAATACAGAGTCTGTTACCATATGCTTTGGGAAAATGCTCTCACAGTGTCCCGTATCAGGGCCCACTGTGCTCATAGTTTGTTCTTTAAAAATTGTTCCAAATGTTAAGTTGTTATGCGGGTCTCTATGACCCTTTATAAAGCAACCACCATAAGTTATCCCGAGGGCCACAACCCTTATGAGCTGTATGATTTTGGTGAAGTTTCTGAACTGACCTGTGCCTCAGTTTCTACATCTGTAAAATAGGAATATTACTATTGCCTATCTCATGGAGTTTAGAGGAATAAATTAAGTAAATAATGAATAGAATATATATTACCCTCAGAGCAGTTTCTGATATGTAGTAAATACTTATTAAATTTATTTTCAAATATTTAATGAGTGTTTACCATCTTCTAGGTCCTAAGCTGTTACTTATAAGGGTTTATACATAAGGATGTATAAAGATGAGCCAGAACATATTGGTTTCAATAATCTTGCAGCTCTTAGATCTAAAAAGAGAGATATGTTAAAAAAATGACTACTTAGAAGAGGTGTTGGAGAAGGCTACGGCACCCCACTCCAGTACTCTTGCCTGGAAAATCCCATGGACAGAGGAGCCTGGTAGGCTGCAGTCCATGGGGTTGCAAAAAGAGTCAGACACGACTAAGCGACTTCTTTCACTTTTCACTTTCATGCATTGGAGAAGGAAATGGCAACCCACTCCAGTGTTCTTGCCTGGAGAATCCCAGGGATGGCAGAGCCTGGTGGGCTGCCATCTCTGGAGTCGCACAGGGTCGGACACAACTGAAGCGACTTAGCAGCAGCAGCAGAAGAGGTGTAGTTCCTTGAGAATGTCCACATGGAGACTAACCTAACTTGGAGAATAAAAAATGGATGATCCCAAAGGGAAGGCATTTAAGAACTGAAGGTGATTAGGTGTAGCCAAGGTGAAGCCAGGGATAGTGAGGGAGTTTATGCAGATTAAGGGAGTGGTATATGCAAGGTCCCTGAAGCTGGAAGGAAGAGAGTCAGAGAAGAGAGAGAAGTCAGTGGGGCAGGAGCTGTGGAGGGCAGAGCTCTGAGCTGTGTGGTGAAGAGAACCCTGTCTTTGGGGACTTCTTGGCCCTGGGTGTGTGACCTTGACCAGGCTCCTCTGCTTCAGGCGTCAGTTTCTTCATTTCTAAGATAAAGGATCCTTTCAGTTCTAAAATTCCCATTCCAGAATTTTTCTTACCTTTTCCTTTCCTGGTGCCAAAAGAGCCAATGAGGCTGTGCTGAAAGTTGTTTCTAATAAAGTCTAGTTGTTTAGAGAGAACTAAGGGAAACAACCAAAAAGGGAAGGGGGGGGCGGGTAGGCTCTTTCCGGTCCGATGCTTAACCCGTCTTTTACACTGTAAAATGTGGACTCCTGGTGGCTGACCCTCCAGCAGCTTCGGGTCCTCGGATGACATTTAGTTTTGTCTGAAGATGGCATCATAGTGAAAGCTCCTGCTAGAGGCAGACAGGCAGAACTTAGGGTTATGGTCCCACTTCCTCTTCTGCTCATAGGAGTGTGGGCTTAAACACTTTTTTTCTGTTGTGTTTTCCCTCTCAGACTGCATGGTGAGATAATTTTAGCATTTATAGAAAACGTACTCCCCATCGGGCTTATACATTAACCCCTCCTGAAGTGAATAGAGCGTGCAGTGGAGGAACTTCGTTTTTTTTCTCTTTTACTTTCTTTTAATACTTTTCATTTAGAAACATTATTCACATCTAGTACATTTGAACCCAAGAACAAGCAGAAACGTTTTAAAAGCTGGTAGATATTTTTTTTCTTGTATTTCAAAACTCCACTATCCCTAATTGTGAATTTCTGAGTTAGGTCGCACAGGATTTTTGGTTGTGTGTCCTCTTACATACATTGATTGCTGCAACCCTGGCATCAGAGTAGTTATCACTCTGTTGAGTAAATATGCCTCTGTCACAGATGGGAACAATTTCATCCACAATCTGTGCTATGTTTCTCAGTGGAAGTGAGGCTGGAGGAGATGGGGAAGTTGAGAGAATGTACTTTGGAATAGGCTGCTATGAGAGAGACACTCATCCTACTTCTCAGCTCTGGTCCCTTCCTGAGCCAGCCTCCAGGTGGCCCCAAGGAAGTAAAAGCTGCTCTGGGCCCTGCCCTCTCAGCCCTTGCTCCCGACCAAGCTGTTGCAGGGTGCTCTTCACCTTGGATAACTCTATAGCTGTTACCAGAAGACCCCTGGTTTCATGAACTGCAAGATCACCTGGCAGGTGCCCACATCCCCACGTATCCTTTTAAAGAACATGTACAGGGATAATTCACACTTTAAGTTGAAGTTGATCTGCTCCATAATAGACCTGTAGACCCTGCCACCTACACATCTCCAGAGTCTCTTGTCCTTCTTACAGCCCATCTCTTCCTCGGCTCGCATCCATCTCTGATCTTAAACTACGGTACTTTGCTTGTGTTGAGAGACCTCTGGCATGCTAAACAGAGGAATGATGTAGAACACTGGTCATAGTAAATCTGATAAATCTGATAAAGGGAATGAACGTAATGACTGGGTAACAAGTACTTATTTGCAACTCAGGTAGCTAGCTCCCTTTCTCTGCTTTTGACAAAATTGAAGGACTCCCCAGAGGAAGTCAGCTGATAGTGATGAATGCTATCTAAGGAAGAGTTCATAAGAACTGAGAAACACTGCTGCAACAAAACTTCTCCAGTCCTATCCCCTTATTAAGGTGAAATTTTTCAAAGAAAAATATAATTAAAAATGACACTGGCAGTGTATTACTAGCAGTGTGTGATATTATCTGTATTTATACAAGCTAACTTAAAAAGACTTCATTTATAGACCTGGTTAGGAGCTACATATCCAATAAAATTTTACTTTTTTACTTCAGTAATTATAATTACTACATTGTAGTATCTGTAGCTCTAATTAGCTATAAACTGAAAATAAGTGTAATTATTCAATCAGATTTTTTAAACTTAAAGCCTGTCATAGGAAATTTTTAAAAATGAAATTTTAATTAATATGCATTTTTTTTCCTGCAGAATTATGGTGGAGTGGTCAATAAAAGGTTTTTGAACTTAAATGTATCTTGTCTTCAGATAAAATTCTGTGGGGAAAGTGGAATAGAGGTAATATAAGTTTAAAGAGAATAAGTAATGCTATAAAATCTGTTCAGAAAGAGCCTGTTCTTTTATTTTTTAAAATGGTTGATGGAGGCATCAAATCACCATAGCATTTAGAGATGTGCATTTTATTTCTAAATGTCAGTGTTTAAATCACAGAATTGTAACTTTCACAACTTAAAGTTACAATGAGAAATTTTTTGTGTCTACTTAAAATTATGAAGGGGAGCACATAGATTTTCAAGAATTATTTGTTTCTAGTTCCAGAAGGATTGGGAATATTACAGTGATTTCCTTCTCTGGCTTGGGAGTGTGTATGAAAAATACAGGTTTCTGGACTCTTTCAGACCTATGAATTGGAAGATCCAGTTGTAGGGAGGATGGGCCCTTATTTTTAACACAATCCCCTGATTCCCAGTGATGCTGGTGCAGCCAATCCCAGGACCAGGGTTTGGCACCTGTATCCACTTGCTTTTACTTCCAGGCCTGAAACCCCTGGCCTGTCCTTCTTGGAGGGACTCCTGAAGCTGTTGAAGCGGAGCAGTGGCAGAGACTCAGGTGGGAGGGAACCATGAAGCTAGAAGTTCCTGGGTTCAGCCATGGAATGGGGACCTAGAACCAAGGCCGTTCTGTCTGTTCACATTCAGGGACGGTTCACATTATCTTCTTAAATCACCTTTGCCAGCTCATCTTAAGGTGTGCCACTTTTGAGCGCTCTTTAAGAGCTTTCAGTGCTTTATTGCAGTTTTCTAGATTCATTAAGCAGAATTAATATTGGCCCCATATCTACCTGGGATCGTTGAAAAACTATTTGACTTAACAAAATTTGACTCCATCAAAAACTCAGAAGCAGTCAGTGATTTTTAGCCATTCTTCTGGATCTTTTGATTGTTGAAAAAAAAGTCCCTCAGAATATGAGATGTGGCTATTAGTAGGCAGTATGGAATATTCTGAAGGGTTTGACTTAATGGACTGAATTTGCTACACATTGTTAGGGTTGCATTGTCTTTCTCTAGCCTTTCTTCTATGTGAGAAATTTGTTGCCACTTCCTGTGTCTCAGCAAGATAAATGAACTAATTTAAAATATTTTCCACGCCTCATCTGTCCACTCCACAAGCTGTCAATGAGTTTGGATTGGAAGTTTGCGTGCCAGCAGTTCTCAGCTGGGAGGACTGTTATTGTGAAAAAAGAATGTTGTTTCCATAGCAGTTTGGAAGGCCTTTGCAAGTGTGCTTTCACATTCTTGCAGGAAGGATAAGAAGGTACATACATGTGAGCTTCCTGAAGCTCGTCTGCTTGACTTAAAGGAAGTCGTTTGTTATTATTATTTTAATAGAAGAAGCAGCAGAAAATTTTTAAGAATTAATGAAGGGAAAACAATTTGACATGAGTTAAAAACCAAAACAAAAAGGAAAAAGAAAAATATTGGAGTTGTTAAAATTTCAGATTATAAAAATTAAAGTGGGAAAAAGTTACTATTTTTCTTCAAAATAATGTTTCTAATTTAACATACTTTATTTTGTGGGTTGAATAACTTAAAAAATATCATGGCCCATTCACAAAGTTTTATTATTTTTTATAGTCCCTGGAATTCATCATATATTCCTTAGTAACACATTTAAAGAAAAAATCATATGCAGAGCATCATAGTTGCTCTTTAAGGCATTTTTCATCCTCTTTTGCATCAGGATCGAGTTCTTCACAGTATTTACTGAGTGGTATTTGTAGAGGAGGTAGAGTGAAAGAAGTGATAAGTTGGAAAGAATTTTTACAGTTTCTGAGATAGTACAGACGGGTTCCTTTTGGATTTTCTAAACTTTTTTCCTACTCAATAATACATTTTAATGAGTCTTTGGGGGAAGTCATAACTTTGCTACATTGCTTATCTCTGCCGTCCGCTCGCATGACACTATACTCTTGTGAGGTATAATATTAAAATCTTCTCTTGTTAAAAGTGGATTTTGGCTTTTAGCCTAACACTGAGCAAATAACCTTTCCAGTCCAAGTTAAATGTTCCCATAAGCTCCTTAAAACCAAATTTTCCTTGTTAAAATAAAGTTACCTAATATAATTCCCAAAGGGTAGGATATGGAAGCTATTTAAATGAGACTTAAAAAAAAAAATGCTTCCCATGTTGTGCTGGCTTGGTTTTCCTTTTGCTAATATTTGATGGGTGCTTCTTTGCTAGGTTTGGAGTGAGAAGTCAGAATTCTCATAAGGGAGTTTGCTGGTCCATCACACGGGTTCATTTCCTTAGTTTTAACCGTGGCTTAAAGCAGAATGCAGCTGCCATCACCAGTACGCCTTCACTGGGTAATCACTGCAGAAACTCTGTCATGCCCCATCTTTGTACTTACTTTATAGAGACCTCATTATTGTCCAGAACTCTAAATCTCCAGCTCCCTTGTAGCACAAGGCCAGGCTTTCTATGGTTTCCCCAGTAGGTCAGCCCCAAGGTAGATGAAAATTTGATAGATGTACTTATAACCTCTGGAATTTTCTGTAGGAACTTGACAAGTAGATTCTTTCTACTAAATATTTTAACACACAGCCTTTAAAATGACATTTACCTCTTCTTACGACCATTTTTTGACAGTGGCATGTAGTAGTTTTATTTTTATTTTATTTGAAAACATCATTTGGGGTTTTATAGAAAAAAAAAAATTTATCTCCACAGCCTGTTATCAGCAGGAAGGATAGGCATTCTTGGATGGATGGAAGGTTTATTGGTGGAAAGATTCAAGAAGCTATTTTGTGATAAAGGATTTCTTTGCATTTTTCCTCTGGTCAAGTGAATTGCTTGTGGGTTCTTGCTAGGAAAAAATAATCCCTCTGGTGCTGCTTTTAATTTGATCAGGTTTAAAATGTTTTCAGAAGAGTTAAGCTTTCTTTGCATTAATGTCTGGTGAGGTCAAATGGAGAATGGCTTTGGAAAGGACTTTCTTATGGTGTTCTCTTCAACCGTACCACAGGAGGTTCAGTACAGTGGACCATTTTCACTTGACTTTGAGATGTGTGGTGTGTCCACTTTCCCCGACAGATATAAGTTCCTAAGCATATTTTTCTTTGACTTAGTGGTAAAGGGTTCATGTTTCCTATGATTCATATCCAGTGTGCCCTACTGTCACTTCCAAAAAAAATAGGCACACACCGTGATATTAACCCAGGGTCATGATTTTATATGGCTCCTGATAACTACACTTGACCTGCAAGGGAAAGAATTAACCGTGCCTCTTCTTATTCATTAGGTAAAAGTTTGCAAGATAAGCTATAATTCTGGTAGGACATAGAAGCATTTTTACGAGCAGGTGGGCTGAGTTGTGAAAAGACTGTCATAGAGCTTAAAACATGAGGAAAAAACCAAAAGCTCTACTGCTTGGGGGCTCTGTTTTCAGTCTCATCCTCTGCTGAGTTCGTGAATATTTCAAGGGAACCTGAACAGGTGACTCTTCCCTGTCGGTTCTTGGGTAGTTTTCAATGGAAACATGCAGTTTGTCACTTTCATAGGGATGGTTTTAACCCAATGTAAGTCCAAAGTAGAGGTCAGAATTCACTTAAGTGAAATAGGGAGGACTAGTAATAGAATAGAATGAATTTCCTACCCCTCTGATGCAGATGTTGTTGAGTTCTGTTTGTTTTCCTAAAAAATGTAAGATCATTTAAAAAAAAGTTTTCCCTCAGGAAGAAATATATGCTCCCTGTATTTGAAAAAGAGTCTGTGAATCTAGGTGTCTAGTTTTTTATATTTTGATGACTACTGAATAGATAACATGATTTAAAAAACTGTTGACTAAACATGGCTGTTGCAGAAAAAAAATGAAGAAAATACTTCAAGTCCTGGATGAAAACCCTCAATCTTGTAAGATGATTCTGTGCCCCCTACCCACCACCCTATAGTCTGAAAAGCACCTTCTGGTGATAAAGAGTTAAGCTGTGGTCATCACACTTACCATTGAAATGGGAAGCCAGGATTGAAGAATCAACATGTTGTTTCACAACTGGGATGACATTGGCAGGAAAATACAGTCACGTGGTGCTGTGAGAGGCTGAACAGAGAACTTGGTGAAGACTGGTTTGAGAAAAGTTGTTGATGTTTGTCCTGACAGGGCTGAGCCAGAGGCTCAGCAAATGGTGCTACATCTTCTGTGGCGATTTGTTTAAAAATCACTCTTTTTGTTCCTCAGTGGTGTAATCCCCTGATCACTGGTGTGATCTGCTTTTCTGCCTATTTGCATCACACATTCAAGCTTTTGTGCCTTTTGCTGTGGGAACCTGGAAAGGAACTGATACATTGTCACATTCTACTATTTCTTTTTTCTTCCCCCCACCCCTCTTTTAAAGGGAATAGTAACAATGGCCATGTTAAAGCCTTTTGTGTTCAGAAAGTACTTTTGTATCCATTACCCACTTAATTCCCACCATAATCCTGTGAAACAGCTGTAGAAACAGGCTCAAAGGCAGGTGGGAACTCACCTAGGTATCCTGTCTCCTAGTTGGGGAACTGGAGCTCAAACTGCAGTCTCCCTTAGTGCCTCTCCTCTCGCAAGGAGCAGGATGGATGTGAGCCTGAAACGAGCCCCAGATCTTACCTTTAGTACAAGAAAACTAGAGGCCTTGAACTATTCTTTGTGCTTCCTCATTTTGCATTAATTTGACCAGAGTCATTTGAAGGGGATTGCAGAGAATAAAATTTTTTTAAAAAATAATTTACCTTTGGAAAGCACCACTTTGGACTCAAAACTGCAGCACTGTAATTTATGTGTATATACCATTAGACGAAAGCAGTTTATCTTTTACTCCCTGAAGCTCGATGGGATCTTGTTGCATGGAGCAGTGGAGGAGCTCTTTTTTCACACAAGGAAGGAAATGGAGGTATGAATTTCAGGATGAACTGGTTTACCCTCCTCTTTAAAAAAGTGATAGGTAGAAGATGAATGATAGGAGATGACCACGCTTTGGCTTCACGATTGCCGGGGAGCTGTAGCAGAAGCAGTAAATGTCTCGGAGCTCTCTCACACATCCACTTTGGCAACCCACTGTTCTGCTTGAAAGGGTCCCACAGAGATGGAATTTTTAAATATTGAGAAAAGTCCATTAAGAAATAGAGGGAGAATGAAAAGCTCATTATAAAAGCTATGCCAAGAATAAGCAAGACGTGGCCCACATCTGAAAAATGTTTACTTTGAATTGCAATGTACTTTTCAGAGAACATTCAAGTTAACCTTCAAGTTAACGTTCCCACACTTTGGTTGAAGAGTTAATTGCTGGGCCAGTCTAATACCTGTTTGCAGTTGTTCGGCCGGTTTTTCATGACAAAACCATTGTAGATAATGTAGATAAGGTATTGCTATTTTCATGAAGACGGTCTGCATGAGTAGAATTACTTTATTCCTCTGTTGCAGCTGTATCCCTTTTTATGACCCATTCATGGTTAGTTGCAAAGACAGGGAAACTGAAGGTCGCACACAGTGTCGCAGTGTCTTCAGTTCACTGGGGGAGCAAAGCTGCCAGTTCTGATTTTGAAACGTTAGGAGACAAAAAGTTGAACTCTTTTTCCTATTATTATTTTTTATTACTGTAAAAACAGTAGAACAACAACAACAAAAAGAAAAACGTAGGATTCCAATAATTATATGTTCTCCATTTTTGCTTATTCACTGAAATATGTGGTGATTTTAATCACTGTGCTCATTCATGATGATTTTGGTATTTTTAATTGTTCTGGGTCAAGGGCTTTTTCGGCAGGTTTTGGTAAAGATTGTGGATATTTCTTCAGAAAAATGTTTTAAAATATTAAAAATACATAGGATTTCAGAGTAAACAATATATTGAAGTACACATTAAAATATTTCAAAGTTAGTTTGTAACATGATGTGATTTTTTAAATCAGTGCATTGAATAATAAGGTGCGGCAAATCTGTAGTTATTTAGTGTCAAAACAATTGTGAGCATCAGTATTTTGAAATTGAAGGGGCGAACAGGGCAGTTGAGGAACTTTATGCCTTGTGGTCTCTGCTATCTGGGTGAAGGAAGAGGCTCAGTTGTCTTTAGACTGTGAAGCTTTGGGCTGGGGTTCAAGAGTAGTAAGGCTTGGGAACAGATGGAGTAGCCTTGCCTAGCTCTTACTATGTCCTGGGGACTGAGAGATCTTTTGTAAATGTTATTCCTTTGAACCCTGAGAATAGCTTCACGAGGAGTGGTTATTGTCCTCTTTACTCGAGCAGTAAAATAGCTAAGCTTGAAGAGATTACCCACAAATAGGTCACTGAAAAAGATATTGACTATTTACTAGTCCTCAGAGGAAGTCTGGGCTTCCCTGGTGGCTCAGACAGTAAAGAATCCACTTATAATGCAGGAGACCTGGGTTTGATCCCTGAGTCAGGAGGATCTCCTGGAGAAAGGAATGGCTACCCACTCCAATATTCTTTCCTGAAGAATTTCATAGGTAGAGGAGCCTGGCAGGCTACAGACCATGGAATCTCAAAGGTCAGACATGACTGTGCAACTGACACTTTAGAGGAAGTCTATCTAAATAACCAGAAGCAATATCCTGGTTAGTAAATCAGCACAAGGCCACAGTGGGTGCAAGGCTAGGATTCAGTCCAAAACCTTTGACCAGAGCCTGTTTTACTGCCTTTTGTCCATTATTCCTTCAACGGACCCTTTGAGATTGAAATCCCACATTTGTTTAATCACTGTAAGGCAATTTCTCATCCAGAAGCAGACGAGATGGGCTCGGGAGGGACAGTGTTCACACAGGGGGCTGTCCCCTGACATGGCTCTTTTCAGAGCTGCAGTTTTCCACACCAGAGAGGGAGAGGGTCTTTCTCAGAAAGTCCACCCAAGACACGTCTACTCCACGTTGACCTAATAGCTTTTCATCACCACTTCCTTCCTTAGTTTTATTTGGAGACATGATTCCGGGGTATTTTAACTTAAGTGTAAATTTTCTCACTGTGGTGTGCTGCTGCTATAATTGAAAGACTAGAGGCAAAGAGGTTGGGGCAGGCCACAGACAGAACAGTTCTTGGGTGACAGTTCCTAACAAGGGTCAGATGTATTCAAGGGCGTTGGGGCAGCTTCTGGTGTTCAGGGCAGAAAGCGTACCCCAGCGTCTCGTCTTGTGTAGTGATCAAAGAAAAATCATGAGATCTCCTTATTTTTCCTTTTCCCAACCGTTGAAATAAGTACCATTCACCAAGATAAGTATATTCAGCAGGACTATAGATAAATGCATTTAAACTGTTAAAAAGTGCCTGTGGGAAGTCAGATGAGAGAGGCAGTTGAAACATGGCTTGTTTCCTTCATTGCATATTAGTGGATGGAGGATGACTTTACTGTTTCCTATCAGACCTCACCAATGAACACAATTTCTGTAGATACACAGAAAACAGGCATTTCAGAAACATACACACACCTCTCTCACAAAAACCTTGAACAAAACGACCCTGCAACCTTTCATAGTGTTGAATGTTTGCACTGTCTCAAAACAAATATTGCTAAGGATAATTAATCTTTATCTTTTATTTATTTATTTATTTATTTCTGTCAGATATCTTTAGGCCTTCAGGCTTAGGGCCAGAAATAAATAGAAAATATGTCCTAGTCCTTGATTTGATAATGCCAATAGCAAGTCGTATCTGATATTCATAATAAATAAAGTTTTTTTTTAGTCTGTCCTTGGAACGGCAGGAAGCTTGTAAAAACCAGCCTTCCTAAATTGTATCAAACAGGAAATTTGTGTTTCTTTTTAGATTTAACATGGAGAATTAAATGATTAATTTATTACCATTTCCAACATTAATTCAGGGTGATCTATAAAGATTCCTCTAAGTCACAGGCAACCTCACAAATTTGTGTAGATTTTTATAGGGTGGAGAGGACACATCAGTGACTAAGCAGGACCCCATTGTACCAGAAAGAGCAGTGCCTTTTTTTTTTTTTAAGAATATAATTCAGTAATTTTGAGTTCAATTAAATACTTTATTCGAGGAGAGTAAGAATTTCTGTCTAATCTCCTGTAAACA
The DNA here is from genome assembly GCF_014754425.2 of Oryx dammah. Classification (NCBI taxonomy): domain Eukaryota; kingdom Metazoa; phylum Chordata; class Mammalia; order Artiodactyla; family Bovidae; genus Oryx; species Oryx dammah. The sequence goes on along the minus strand of NW_024080444.1, from coordinate 9,911,461 downwards.
ATAATTCAAATAATGAAATTTCCTCTAGGAAACAGGTGCTCTTTCATATTAACATGAAAATAAATAGAAATGCAAATACGAAAGTACTTAACACAATGTTGATTTTGTGGTTTAGGAGAGGCTTGCTTTCCCCTCCCGTCAGCTGAAAGATGTTTAGTGACAATAAGTACTCAGAATAAGATTTGTTCTAAAGCTCTTTATATGCTATAATTGTATGCCCTCCTTGCCCTTTAAATCTGAAATAAACTTGAAGTATGGAGCTCACACAGACTGTTAGAGAAGTAGAAATGATAAGTGATTGATTTTTCTCAGCATAGATAACATTGCCTATTCTGTGATTCAGCAAATGCTGCTTTATACTGTCAGTGAAGTGCCTCTTTCAACATGAGATTGTGATGTTACCTTTAATATTTAATTTACTTGCAATGCTGCTTATAGGTCTGGCTTTTCTACACCACCCAGGTAGTAAGTGCAGAGGGGAAGCTCTGTTTGCTGCTGCAGAGATGTTGGGGAAAAGGGCAGGAGACCTTCAGGGACATGACTTCTCATCCCTCCACTTCAGTTTGTTCAGGCCATGTTATTTTTGTCATTCTTGTGACTAGCCCTTGTGCCTATGCTGAGCTAGATTCAAACCAGGTCTGTCTGACTTCCTGGTGTGTGCTTCTAATTACTGTGAAATACTGTCCACATAGGGAAGACAGGAGAGTGTGGTGTTTGGTCAAGGCACTCCCCAGATTTAGTCTGTATGCATGCCAGGTGCCCTTGATAACAAGACGAGTATGATTTGTCCAACCCCCAACAAGCGAAAGATGGATGAAGAGTCATGCCTGGGCAACAGGCATTCTTAATGCCCAGGGTTGTTCAGACTTCCTGGGTAGGCTGGTCTGGAGACTTCCTTGGTTGCTAAAGCCACACAAAGAACTGTAAAAAATAGTAGTCGTCCTATTTTCCATCTAAAAAGTAGCTTCCACTACTAAGCCACAATCATTTTCTCACCTTGGCAAGTAACAGTGCAGTTTATGTCAGGGTACCGTCCAAGACCCTCTGAGATTGTGCCTTTCCAGCCTGTCATCCTTTAGCTGTGCTCACACTTCTCAACTCAGTTTTGCTTCATATCCTCCCCACTTCTTAGCTTTGTGACGTTTGTCTAGAACATCTTCCCCTCTTCTCCATCCCATCGCATGTGGACTGGCTGAAACCTGCTGGTCTTTCAAGGCGAGCTCAAAGTCCACCCTCTCTTGCTGACTTCTCCAGTTCTCTGAAACCCACTGGACAGTTTCTCAGAGCCATGTGGGGAACCACATGTCCCCGCTGCCACTGCAGGCTCAGCCAGCATGCAGCACGTGCTCCACACCTCCAAGACAGCATCTGACCTACTGCAGAAGCATTGCACTGAGCCTCTGAAATTAATTACAGGGAACTTCTCACTTGGGAGAAACCCACTTTGTACTTTGTTACAAGTTCCCAGGAGCCAACCTGAGGAACTGATCCAGTGGTGCCTGGACTCGGTGACTTGTGGCCATCAGTTGAGAGTGGTGCACAGGTCACCTGTGTGAGCATCCTGCCACCTGGCCTGAGCCATCCAAGTAGAATTGTACTTCTTCCCTTGTCCTGTGTTTGTGTGCCTCTGTGGCTGTGAAGTTCCTCCTCCATTATGCCTTTTTCTTAGTAAGAGAGTGTTGTGAAGGGCAGGGGTGCAGGCAGCTAACTGCTTAGGTGCACATGCTGGCCTCACCTTTGTTCTGCTAGTCCAGCCACGTCTCCTTCCAGTCTCCTTCATCTTGCTTATTTTGATGACCATGGCAATACTTTTGCCCAGTTCTTTTTTAAAAACTTTGAATTTTGTATTAGGATATGGCCAATTAACAATGGTATAATATTTCAGGTGAACAGTGAAGGGACTCAGCCATATTTATACATGTATCCATTCTCCCCGCACAGTCCCCTTCCGTACAAGATGTCACTTAACATTGAATAGAGCTCCCTATGCTGTACAGTAGGTCCTTGTTGGTTATCCATTTTAAATATAGCAGTGTGTACATGTCCATCCCAAACTCACTAACTATCCTTTCCCCCATCCTTCCCTTTGGCAACCATAAATTTGTTCTATAACTCTGTCAGTAAAGAGAAAAGAACTAAAGAAGAACTAAAGAGCCTCTTGATGAGAGTGAAAGAGGTGAGTGAAAAAGTTGGCTTAAAGCTCAAATTCAGAAAACTAAGATCATGGCATCCAGCCCCATCACTTCATGGTAAATAGATGGGGAAACAGTGGAAACAGTGGCTGACTTTATTTTTGGGGGCTCCAAAATCACTGCAGCCATGAAATTAAAAGACACTTACTCCTTGGAAGAAACATTATGACCAACCTAGAAAAACAGCATATTCAAAAGCAGAGACATTACTTTGCCAACAAAGGTCTGTCTAGTTAAGGCTATGGTTTTTCCAGTGGTCATGTATGGATGTGAGAGTTGGACTGTAAAGAAAGCTGAGCACCAAAGAACTGATGCTTTTGAACTGTGGTGTTGGAGAAGAGTCTTGAGAGTCCCTTGGACTGCAAGAACATCCAACCAGTCCATTCTAAAGGATATCAGCCCTGGGTGTTCTTTGGAAGGAATGATGCTAACCTGAAACTCCAGTACTTTGGCTACCTCATGCGAAGAGTTGACTCATTGGAAAAGACTCTGATGCTGGGAGGGATTAATGGCAGGAGGAAAAGGGGATGACAGAGGATGAGATGGCTGGATGGCATCACCGACTCAATGGACATGAGTTTGAGTAAACTCCAGGAGTTGGTGATGGACAGGGAGGCCTGGCATGCTGCGGTCCATGGGGTCTCAAAGAGTTGGACACGACTGAGCGACTGAACTGAACTCTATCACAGCTCTTTTTGTATGCCAAATTAAGCTTCTTGAACACTCAGAGCACATTTTTTTTCATTTATGTACCTCCTTTTGCATTTTTCAAAATGCTTTTTATATAAAAGACATTTAATAGATACTGAGATAGCTAAAAGAATGAATTGGCATGTTATATATGAGGAAGTATGACAGGGCTGTCTATTTGTTTAACCTATATACTGAGCACATCATGAGAAATACTGGGCTAGATGAGTTACAAGCTGGAATCAAGATAGGTGGGAGAAACATCAACATCCTCAGATATGTGGATGATACCACTCTAATTGCAGAAAGCAAAGATCAGCTAAAGAACCTCTTGATGAGGGTGAGGGAGGAGAGCTTAAGGCCAAATAGTAAAAAAAAACTAAGATCATGGCATCTGGCCCCATCACGGCATGACAAATAGAATGGGAAAAGTGACAAAAGTAGTGACAGATTTCTTTCACTTGGGCTCTAAAATCACTGCGGATGATGACTGCAGACATGAAATTAGAAGATGAATCCTTCTTGGCAAGAAAGTGATGACAGACTTAGTGTGTTGAAAAGCAGAGATTACTCTGCCAACAGAGGTCCATGTAGTCAAGGCTATGATCTTCTCACTGGTCACGTATGTTTGTGAGAACTGGAGAGAACTGGACCATAAACAAGGCAAAACGCTAAAGAATTGATGCCTTCAAACTGTGGTGCTGCAGAAGACTCCTGAAAGTCTCTTGGACAGCAAGGAGATTAAACCAGTCAATGTTAAGGGAGTTGAGCCCTGAATATTCACTGGAAGGACTGATGCTGAAGCTGAAGTTCCAATATTTTGGTCATCTGACACGAACAGACAGCTCATTGAAAAAGTTCCTGATGCTGGGAAAGATTGAGAACGGAAAGAGAAGAGGATGTCAGAGGATGAGATGGCTGGATGGCATCACCAGTGCAGTGAATGTGAACTTGGGCAAACTCTGGGAGGTGGTGAGGGACAGGGAGGCCTGGGGTGCTGCAGTCCATGGGGTCACAAAGAGTTGGACATGACTGGGTGACTGAACAACAGCTACTACAGTATAATAAGGACACAAACCTTCATTTAATCAGTGGATCTTTATTGAGCACCTACTATGTGCAGTCAGTGTTCTAGGACTGGGATTAAAAGATACTTCCGAAAGATTCTGTTTAGTGATCTTTGGTGTTTCTGCTGATCCAAAAAATTTTTTTAAAAGAAGTGTGACTGGGCTGTTGACATAATACTTTTCAAGAGTCATCTGTTAATTGGTCAGTTTGTATCTGAACTGCTGTGGCCTTTCAGTTGTAGAATCCTTTTGTGATTCTTATTTAATGTTTCCTGGGGCCAACAATGCCTCCCTTGCTTATTTTCAGTGAGTGCAGCCTCTGTCTGATCCCCGCCACCTCTGCCTGCTTTTCTAGCTCCATCTCTTGGCCTGGCTGAACTCACCCTCTGTCCATTCCCCTTCTGCCTGCTCTTGCCTTTTTCTTAGCATCTCACTTTTTGTGGGGTGAATCTCAAAAACTACAAGCAATGAGATAAATGGCTTCTGAAACATATCATAAATACGGATTTAATTCAACACACTTGACAAATTGTGAGCCATTTATTTTAATGTTCTAAACTTGAAGAGTAGAAATAACTTTTCTTGATGGGGGTGTGGCGAGGCAGAGTAGTCACCATGTTATGAGCTGATGCACAATTCAGAATTGACTTTTACTGTATCAGTTCATGATGTCTGCTGGTTGTATTAATAACATCCTTAGACTGCTGAAAGCAGAACAATTCTGTCTGGCCCAAGTGGCGTGAGACTGCATATGAATTGCTGCCCCTCACTATAGCAGCCCACGCCTGCAGTGTGAGTTCACCGTGGAGACCTCGGTTTTCAACCTTCCCCACTCCTTCCTTCCCCAACCACTCTTTAGTTCTCTGGGTAAACTGATTTCTCTCAGTAACAATCTACTCCTCTCTCTGCCCTTTCTGAATCTTGCTTTCATATGACAGTTCTTACATTCTGCTTTTCCTTCTGCTTGAGTTGTTTACTTGTCTGTCTCCTTCCCTGGATTGCAAGCTCCTTGCTGTAGATCTTCAGGCTTCATTATACAGTGTTCCCCCAGTGCTGGCCATTATTGGTGCATGAGTGATTGACTTAATGAGTACTAATGAGCAGAGCATACATTTTACAGGTAGAATAAAAAGAAAAGAAAGTTTCTGTTTTAAAATATATATGTAAGGATGTGGAGTACAATCAAAGTTGCAACCTCAGTCCTCTGACTTGCCTGCAACAATAGTGATATCCATTGAGTCCAACTTGATTCCCTGTTGGAACTGGAAATGTTAGCTTGCCATGGAGTTACCTGGCAAAAGTATCTTTGGAAAGCAAAAGAAAAAAGAAATTAGGTAATATCAGCTTGATACTTGCCTGATTAGGAAATACTAATTAGAAGCACTTGTGCCTCTTTTGGAGGCTTATTTATGGAAGCAAAAGGATCACAAAATTGACAAAACAACAATGAAATCATATTACAAATCAGATTAAAAAAGAAAAGGGAAGAGGATGTGCTTTGAACCTCTGACTCCTTCACAGCTCATCATTTTTTGATGCCCTTTGCCAGGCTGTGCATGCTAAGAATCTAATGATACACAAAGCCTCATTGCTAGATACTTCATTAATTCCTCAACCCATTAGGAGCCTTAATAGCCTATGCCATTGGAATAAGTATGGAAATCCTGTCCCCCAAGAAAAGTACAGTGCTCTATAAATCATACTCGCCTGAGGATTCTCTCAGCCCTTGACACAGCAGAATAGATGAAAAAATATTGTACCTCCTGAATTTCCTTATACTAGAGGCTCTCAGAATAATTGGCACCCCTTAACCCTTTAACCCTCCAGCCCAGTGTGTGATCCCTGGGTCAGCAGCATCAGTATCAGTGGCAACTTGTCAGAAATGCAGATTCAGTAGCCCCAGCCCAGACACACTGACACTCTGAGGGTGGGGCCCATGATCTGTGTTTTAGGCAGGCCTCTCAGTGATTCTGAAGTCCTCTGACATCTCTGGTGGCATAGTTATGTGTAGAATCTTTTTTCGCTGTTGAGGAAACAGGTGAGCAAGTTTATAACTTGATCAAAATGTACTTGCTGAGATTTAGTTGATTTCAACAAACATTGAGCAGCTCTTATGCCCCAGGCATCCTTTCTAGAAAACCGTAAAGGCGGATGACACCTATTCGTTGTCACTCGGTAGGGTCCTCTGTGTCAGCACTTTCCTGCTATGCTGTGTTGGTCTCCCTTGGACATCAGCACCTCCTCTTCTTGTTCGGGAGCACCCCAAGTGATGGCCCTCTAGGCTGCATCATTGAATTTCTCAAACCTCTTATTAAATGTTTTCCAGAAATTGGTTCCTCATTCCTTTCCCAGTAGGTCACTGCCACCTCAAAGAGGAACTGCAGGAAGAATGGCCCTGTCTTTCCAAACCTTCTGTGCTTTTAAGTGCCCAGCAATCTTACTGTTCACAAGTTCTCTTCAATCCCCATCCCTCTAGAAATTGGTGTCACCTCAAGCTTCTTCTATTTCAAGACATAAGCAGATGATAGAGAGGTTCTTTCCCACAGCAGACAGTGTCCAGCCCTGGCCTTGTGTGAGTAGCTCTATTTAAAGGAGGATATAGAATCTCTGTCAACAAAGGTTAAGAGTAAAAAACACTTAACATTTAGCTTCCTCTTAATAGCCACTTGCCTAGTCCAAGTCCTTATCATCCTGTGGTTTCATAAGAGTATCTTTCTCTACCAGTCTGTTCTTCATCCACCTTGCTGTTAGAATCCGTGAAGTTGCTCAGTTGTGTCCGACTCTTTGCGACCCCATGAACTGTAGCCCACCAGGCTCCTCCATCCATGGGATTTTCTAGGGAAGAATACTGGAGTGGGTTGCCATTTCCTTCTCCAGGGGATCTTCCCTACCTGGGGATCAAACCTGGGTCTCCCGCATTGCAGGAAGACGCTTTACCGTCTGAGCTACCAGGTAATCAAATAATAATTCTATCATTTCACAGCTCACTTCAGATATGTGCCTGTGGCCTGTTGCAGGGGTCAGACACTAGGGCCTGTGCTTGTTGTAAATAAAATTTTATTGGAACACGACCATGCGCATCAGTTCAGTTCAGTTGCTCAGTCGTGTCCTATTCTTTGCGACCCCATGAACTGCAGCACGACCATGCCCATCATTTGTGGATTACCTGTGGCTGCTTTTACACTACAGCTGACCCTTGAACAACATGGGTTTGAACTGCATAGTCCATGTATCTGTGGATTTTTTTTCAGTACAGGTATTGTGAAAATTTTTGGAGATTTGCATCAATTTGAAAAAACTTGCAGATGAACCACGTAGTTTACAAATATGGGAAAAAATTAAAGAAATGTTAGGTATGTTGTGAATGCATAAACGATCACAGATACTAGTCTATTTTATCATTTACTACCATTAAATATACAGAAATCTATTATAAAAAGTTAACATTTTTCATATGTTACACAAACAGACCAAACACAAACCCCATGCATTACACTAGGGTGTCGTAAAGCAATCATATTACTGCTTCTTCATTATTAATGCATGAATCATTATACTTGTAAATAAATATGAATTTTTAAAACATTGTCTTTTAATTTTTGATGCCTAGTGTTAGTGATATGATTAACATCTACAGTGTTTTATATCATAGGAGACAATTTGGTGTAGGTACTAACAAACAATTTATTTTATTAACAGATGACATAATCTTAAATATGGATAGAGTACAGTACTGTAAATGTATTTTGTCTTCTTTATGAGTATTTTAATAATGTTTTCTCTAATTTTAAGAATATATAAACATATAACATACCAGATAGGTGTTAATCAACTATTTATGTTATCACTAAGGCTTCAGTAAGTTATTATTAGTTCAGTTTTGGGTGAGTCGAAAGTTGCTTGATTTTTGACTGTGCAGAGGTTGGGGGTGTCCCTGGTCCCCATATTGTTCAGTTCAAGTATACAGTGCAGAGTTGAGTAGTTGCAGCTGACACTGTCTGGCACACAAGCCTAAAATATTTATCTGGCACTTTAAGAAAAAGTTCACTACCCTAGTCTATAAGATAAAATTTCGTCTGTTTGCACTTAACATACTGAATGATTGGGTTTAGTTCTGCTAATTTCCAGTGTGTTTTTTTCCTTTGCTTCCACCCATTCTGTGTTTCTGTTTCTTTCTTTTCATGTCTTTGTTTGAATTTATTATTTTTCCTTATTCTGGTTTTTTTTTTTCCCCACTTTTGGCGCTTTTAATCTTTTTCCAGTCAATTCAAGAACATTAGAACATTTAATGTTTATTTAACTTCATTTTTACCACTTTTGCCATACATGCTACAATTGTCATCTATTCAAATTCTCTTTGTATTTCAAACCCAGAGGACATTACTATTATTGTTTATAAAGTCCATATTCATTTAGATTTATCCACATATTTAGCTTCTTGGTTAATCTTTAGTTCTTGTTGCATACTTCTGATCCTTGACTGTGGGAAAAAAAAATCTGTTTGCCCTAATGTTTGAAAGAAAATTAGGCTGGATGTAGACCTAATTTAATTTTCCTCTATAAATTGGAAAACATTGTTTCATTGTCTTTTAGCACTCGCTGTTGGAAACTAGAGAGCTGATGGTAATCTGATTTTTCTCTTTTATTCTTTGGAGATTTGGGAATTTTCTCTCTCTATTTGGAAATCTAAGATGTGTTTAGGTTATTTAAAAAAATCAGTCCTACTTCCTGGGTCTTTTTTCAGGTCACGATTTTTTCTGTTATTTTCTCTTTTTCTTTTCATCCAGAATGCCTTTTAGAAAGACAGTAGAACATCTGGATCTCTTTTCCATACTCCGTAGCCTCTGTGTTTCATTTTCCTTCTTTTTGATCTTTTTTTCTGTGTTCTGTACAATCTCTGGGCTCCATCTTTCAGTTGCTAATTTGATCTTCATTGGGATCCATTCCAGAATTTGACACATCTTGTTTTTTTTAACAATATATTTTTAATTATAGAACTGTAACTTGTTACTGTTGTTGTTTTTTAGTTGATGGAATATAGTTTGGAATATCTATCAAAATATGTACTATATCTCTTTTAACTAATCTTCTGTTTCCCATTACCTGATTCCTTAGGCCAACTTTTCTGTAAGTATAGCACTTCTTGTTTATGGCATTGTTTTCCTTCAAGTGTTTGTGATTTTTAAAGTATATGATTGTATTCTGGTTGTGTCCTTGGGTGCAGTTTTTTCTCTTAGCTCAAATGAGAATCCACTTGTCCTACTGGCGAACAATAGCTCAGCTCACAGTACTCGGGTTCAGATCAGATCCGTTTACTTCACCTGCTGGTGATGAGTGGGGGCAGGGTAGACCATAGAGCTGGCTTGGCAATGGGTCACTTGTCTTTTTTTTTTTTTTTTAACACATTGGGAAAGATTTTAATTATTTAAATTTTTAATAAATTTTAATTATTTTAATTATTTGCTTTTACTCTTGGCATTGGCCTTGCCAGAATTGCCTCCACAGAGATACCTAGGGATAGTTTTTACTGAGGCTCTTGTCCCTGGAATTAAGTGCTCCATTTTTTGTTAGTTAGTGCTGTTGTGGTTTCATTCTTTTTCATATCTCTTTATTTATTTAGGGTTTGGGACTGGAGAGTTTATAGCAGGGGCTAAGTCTGCTATCTTGATCTAGTCAGTGTTGCATTTCTTTAAAGCCTTCTTCCTTCGGTTGCCCCCAGGCATACCCTCGTTGCACTAGTCATTCTAGTTCCATATAGCATTTTATTTCTACTTCTTTCATAGTACTTAATTTTATTCTAATTTGCAACATTCTAGAAAGTGTTGTGTGTCCTTATCTTTACCCTGTTGAGTTAAATTCCATAGCCCATCAGTGTACGTGTCAAATTGCCACGGATGCTCCAGCCAGGGTGAAGCACAGTTGGTTTAGTAGCAAGCAAGTGAAACTGTGATGTTGGAGAAGACTCTTGAGAGTCCCGTGGACTGCAAGGAGATCAAACCAGTCCATCCTAAAGGAAATCAGTCCTGAATATTCATTGGAAGGACTGATGCTGAAGCTGACGCTCCAGTACTTTGGGCACCTGATGCAAAGAACTGACTCATTAGAAAAGACCCTGATGCTGGGAAAGATTGAGGACAGGAGGCGAAGGGGACAACAGAGGATGAGATGGTTGTATGGCATCACCGACTCAATGGACATGAGTTTGAGCAAGCTCCAGGAGATGGTGAAGGACAGGGAGGCCTGGTGTGCTGCAGTATGGGGTCGCAAAGAGTTGGACACCACTGAACGACTGAACAACAACAAAAGCGAAACAGGGGTTCGGAAGTGCCATGTCGACTGTACTACAGCATACAAAATGGCTCCTCTACCAAGTTTTGCGGAATTCTCTGTCTCTGCAAGAACTTCACTAATGTTTAGGTCAATCTTCCCAACTCCATGAAATAAACATCTTCTAAAGCATGGTATTACAATAGTCTGCAGTTGGGATGACTTTCTAAGGATTATGGATCTATCCTTAGAAATCACCCCATCCGGTCTTCCTGGGAAAGGAGGCATTTCCCTTACAAAATTCTAAGGATTGAGTTAAACGTATACTGAGCTTAAATGTATACTGTCTGTCTCCTTCCTTCTTTCTGGAGTTGCTGTTTATTGAGGAAGTTAATTGTAGAAGAGGCTGAGAAGCTTGGAGTTATCAATTCATTAATTAGCTAAGTCATAATACTCTTCCTTATTCTTGATTCTATTTAATTAGTAAAATAGGAAATGATTTCTCCTTTCATACATCTGTCAATATCTGAATTTATTCAAACACTGACCTCACTGTGGTATGATTAGGCTCTTAAAAGATTATCTGATTATGCCTGGGGTTTCTGATATGAGGTCTTGCTGCTTTACCTGTCATCATGTTTTGAATGGTTGGAGTTGAGAAAAAAGATACCAAAATACTAAGAATTACCAGGAATATACTGAACCTAATACCAAGAATTTGCCACAGAGATATCAAGATGTTAAATAATGCTTTTATTCATATTATAATGGGTCTTATTTTAGTTATTTGGGAAGATGAATCAAAATGACATGAAATAAAAGAAGAGATCCAGTTGGAGGCCATTATTACACTGGGCAAGACACCATGGACCAAGATCGTGGCAGCTGGTGCACATGAGTAGAGTGAAATCAGAATAAGCTTAAGGTGCAGAATCTATAAGACTGAAGATGCTGATCAGATGTGAGGGCAAAGAAGAGTAAGAAGTTTAGCGCACACTGTTTCATGCAAGTTGGTGATAAAATATTACGGTCCTCTGAGGGCATTGAGTGCAAGTATCTTTTTTTGTCTCAGGAAGGAAAATGTACCTATAAAAGAAAAGCATTTTCACCAACAATTGGTCAGCTTACAGACATTATCCTTAGAAAAGAGAAGTTGAGCTTTCTGATCATTCTGTTTCTTTTGCTTTCTGAACCTGATCCTACACTGTCCTACAACTCTTTTTTCCTAATCGTCAAGTATTAGTTCACAAATCTTGCATTTAATAAAGCTGTTTGATTTTTTTTTCCATCTCTCATAACAAATGTACTGATAACGTTTAGAGCTAATTGTATGCAATTTAATTTTCAGATTGTGGTAATTATTATTGCTGTTTTTATTTCCATTCTTTCTTTCCCAGGCATAGTCAGCTGTAGATATTCAACAGAATTATGCCCTTTGGGGTGATTTCCAATTTTCTCACTTTGGGAAGCATATTTTTGTTTCAGTCATGAAGGGTTCAGATTTGGATTATTAAACACTTGAGCTGTAGTTTCCACAGTGGCCCATTTAACATTTTACATTTCCTTGTAAATAGAAACCTTAGCCCATCTGTGTGCTATTTGGGTATTTTTGAAGACCTCATCTAATTTAGGAGAATATGTGCCTGTCTGATGTACAGAAAAGCCCGCCATGCAGGCAGTAAAAGAGAAATAGCTTCAGTGTTCATGGATGACTTACAGGAGCAACCAGGGGCCCTTTCCCTCAGCTCTATGCATGGAGAAGCATGTACAGAAGGGCTTGGCTTTCCTAACCACAGGGAGTGTTTCAGCATATGTCTTGTAAGATGTGGCCATACTGGCATGTTTCCTTGAAGGTATGTGGCTTATATTGCCATAGTCAGTCTCCCCACTAGGGCTCCTGGAGATCAGGCCTTGCTGATATCATCAGTGTTCTTCCTCTCTAAAAGTTGTTATGCTGTGAAATGTGGGAATTCGCTGAGTTAACAGAGTTTGAATTGGCAGTCTTCTTTGTTTTAATCCTCCAGAAATGCATGTTCTGCAGACACCGGGTTAAGAAGGTCTCTGGAGCCTGCATCCAGTGTTCCTATGGGCGTTGCCCAGCCTCCTTCCACGTCACGTGTGCTCATGCTGCTGGGGTGCTGATGGAGCCTGATGATTGGCCATATGTGGTGAACATCACATGCTTCCGACATAAGGTCAACCCAAACGTGGTAAGGCCTGCTCTCCCTTTGCTGATGCCAAGACTGCATGTGAATCCCCTCCTGTATATCCCCCAAGTCTAGCGTGCTCTACTCTGTAATGTTACTACTCATTGATGATGTGTCTAGCGTGTAAGTCTCTTGAGGACAGGGATTATACGTTACTATTTACTAGTATTTGTCCAAGACCCATTAGTGTCTGGCACATGCTAGATGCAGCACATATTTATGAGTTGAATGAGTGAATGAACAGATGAATGGATAAAAGTCTTTGTGGCTGTTCTGGTTTGGGGTCTGTATACAGGGCTGCTGAGTATGGTTGTACAGATTATCCACTGCACATATCCAGAATGAGGGGGAGAGCATTTCTGGGAAGAGACTGATGTGAAAACATCTCCTGAGATCCTGCAGCGTTAATCCAGACACCTGTACACTCTGGTCTTGGGGGTTTATTTCCTCTCTTCTAGAAAAAAACAAAGAGCAGTAACACAGTAAGGGGAGGGAGAGGGTGGTCACAAACATTGAAGGACATGCTGCCTGAGATGGGATAAGCTAGAGGCAGCGCAGAGGCACCAGCAGGAGTAAGGACAAGCTCAGAAAAGCAGAAATGGAGAAGAGAAGTACACACGTCAGCATTTTCTGCCTTTCCATTTCACTCAGGATTGAACCTGTTTCTAGGAAAAGAATGTTTGCAACAAACTAACATGTGAATTCAACTGTAATTCAGTTTATCTGTCCTTGGTGAATGGAATCTTTCCTCTGTTTCAAAGGCTTAGATAATTCAGACAGTGCAGATGGTTGCTATGCCTTGGTTAGCTTTCCTGATCACCATCATTGTCTGTGGCTTTCAATGAAGAGACTGAAGCATCATATTGACCCTCAGTTTCACTAATGTGCTGAAGGTCCCAGGAAGCTTGGCCACAGACTATTTGCAGCCTCACATGCTTGTCCCATGTCTCTAATTACCTCCTATGAGCAGCCTGCCAGGTCACTACCATGGGCTGGGGAGCTATGACCCCTATACAATACATCTCTCAGCTTTTTGATTCCAGCAGCTTCTTCTGGTGTCTTGAGAAATACTTGATGTTTGTGGGTTGGGTCTTTGGATGCATGTGAATGTGTAAATGTAGAAAATGACATCACAAACTGTCATGTCTAAAGTTATTTTCCATTGTCGTAGGTCTCAAGTTACATATTCATTGGTGTTTTTTCCTTAATTTCTTGAGTTGATAGGCTCTTGCTAAGAATAGTACATGTACTCAGCAGAAAGCCCACTTTAGCAACTTTAAAAAATTACACTAATAACACATTGCATTACTGGCACTTTGCCATTTACAGTGCAGTTGCTAACGTTACCTCATCAGACGACTCATGAGGATACATTTTGAGATGTGAACCAGGTCACAGCCTCTGGAGTCAGATGTTGCTGTTCACACTTACATTCTGCCAGGAACACATGTACAGCCGTGTGTGAGTTCTTCTCGCTGAGCCTCGGCTTCCTCGTCTACAATGGCATGCCCACCTTATTGTGTGGTTTTCAGTTCACCTCACACCGTAAGCCCTCAGAAAATGAAAGTTGTATTACTGCTTTCTCTTTTTTATTACTTCCACTGCCGCTGTTGCTGCTCCATTCCTTTGTGAACTGGGCCACATGAGTAATGCTATCCTTACTTCAAGGATAGGAAGCCCAAGTTCAGAGAGGTTCAGTTTTTTGCCCAAATATTCAGTTAATGAGTGACAGGTGCTGGAATGTAAATATGTTTTCAGCCCATAGTCTACTGTTTGTTGAATTCCACACCCCAAACCTCAAGTGGCGCTAGAGGTGTTCATTTGAACCTTTGCTTGGGATCATATATTCCCTTTTTAATATTCCAGAGCTCTGTGGTTACTGATGATTATATTGAAGTTGCTGTTAAAGAGATCCAGGTGTTTAATCAGGACCTCATTCCTCTTAACTCTGATGTGTTTGGTTCAGTCAGGTTTATGTTACTAATGTGTTTCATAAATGATGATGAAAGAGAAAATATTTGACTTTGAGATGATTTAGAAACCACTCTTCCCTACAGACCACTTCAGAGCTTGGTATACTTTGTAAAGGGTTGGGGGGAAGTCATATAATTTACAGCATTACATGTGGTGGGCTTTCTCTGTGAGGAAAACATTTTAGTGTTCATAAATTGCCTTTGCAGAATTCTCTAGGCTGAAGCACCATGAACACTGGATTTCTGAAATACATTCCTGATAGCTAATACTTACCCATTATTCTTAATTAGACTTCAGATATGGCTTCCTCCCAAAAATGTCTGACAACTAACTCAAGGGAATCCGTAGAATCTGGGAACTTTGGTTAAGAGCATTGTAATTACCCTTATTGCATTAAATGTTCTTTCCTTTTTCAAGCGTAAAAAAATTGAACTTCACTCAAGTATCTCTCTTTGTGTAAGCTGTGAATGCCAGGGGATACACTCCCCAGAGTCAGAAGTGTAGTTTGTCTGTGTTCTCGACCATGCTGAGATTGTTCGGTAGTAATAGGCAACTGCTGAATCACAGCAGTGAAAAAACTCGTGAGATGAAGTCTAGGCTAACTTGGCAACCCATCACAGGCATTTCTGAGAGTAGAGGATGCTTGACTAATTTAGGTGAAATGAGGTATAAAACTACAGTTACTTCAGTACTCCGGTTTTACTTTTTTTTTTTTTTTTTTGCTTCTTCCATTATTTGCTTTTCGCATCCAAAAGGACCATTTTAACGTAAATTCTACTTCTCCTTTAATGCCATAAATTATTTTAAATACACTAGCTTATTCAGTGTTGTTGATCTGTGGGTATAAAATCACTCTGGGTAATGGTACAGAAATTTCATCTGATTTATTATAATGCACTTTTCCATTGGACAATAAGCATACTCTGTGGTTAGAATGATAGTATTTGGGAAAATAGGTAGCTTTCAAATTCTTTATTATTATTTACTTATGGCTGTACTGGATCTTCATTGCCGCTTAGGCTCGAGGGTGCGAGGGTTTCAGTACTTGTAGCGTGTGAGCTCAGCAGTTGTGCATCCGGGCCTAGTTGCTCCGTGGCACGTGGCATCTTCCTGGGTCAGGGGTTGAACCCTTGTCCCCTGCATCAACAGGTGGGTTCTTAACAAATGGACCACCAAGGAGTCCAGCTTTCAAATTCTTGAAGTAGAAAGGAGCATGTTATAGTAAGTGCACCGCTAGCCACCCCCACCCCCACCCCCGTCTCTGGTCCCTATTATTTTAACCTAAATTTTAGTATAGAGTTTTCAGTATTTTTGTCAAACATATGTTTTTTGACTGGTACCTGCTTTCTTGCAAGTATGAGGTTTTATTCATATGCGCTTGTGTATGTGCACATGAGATAATGTCAGTAGTGTTGTGATACTTGACCATCCTTTGCCAGGATCCACCGTGGCCTCTTTCTGGGCTCTATTTCTGAAGGTTCCATTGGATGTATTCCTAACCCACTTACATGCATGTTGAATGGAAGTTTGTAAAAGACAGAGAACACAATATGGTAAAAGTGGTTTTGAAACTGGGAGCTTTGGAAGCATGTCTTATTCAAAGCAAACAGTGAACTACTCACAGATTTTATACTTCCTGCAAAGTACAGCCACTGACTGTCTCCTCACACTTGAGTTAACTAGACAGGTGTCCAGTGGAAGAGATGCCTGAATAACGGAAGGCAGCAGAGCTGAGAAAGATGGCATGCACAGATTTTTTTCAAGCAAATTACTTCAATAAACTTTCATATTAGATTATAGTGTTTGTTCCAAGTATGCAGGTATTGGAGCTCCAGAATTCCTTGTACGTTATGCATTAATACCTTGTAAAAAAGCAGGGCCCCTCTAATACACAGTCTTATATAAGTTACATCGTTTTTGTCTTAATACCCTCTCCTGTCAAAGACATTTGAGAAATTTATTTCCTTTATCATTTTCTAAGTTGTGGCTGCTAATGCAGGGATAGACACCTATTCAAAAAAAGAGGAAGAATTTGAGTAGAGAAAATGTCTTAGTGGTCAATTTTTTTTCCTGCTGTTTGGTATATTTTTTCATTTTTTCTATTATTTTAACTAGATCATTATATTTAGTAGATTTAACCAATGTTTTATCTTTTAAATTCAGTTCATTTCAATCCAGTCGCTCAGTCGTGTCCGACTCTTCGCAACCCCATGAATCACAGCACGCCAGGCCTCCCTGTCCATCACCAACTCCCAGAGTTCATTCAGACTCACGTCCATTGAGTCAGTGATGCCATCCAGCCATCTCATCCTCTGTCATCCCCTTCTCCTCCTGCCCCCAATCCCTCCCAGCATCAGAGTCTTTTCCAGTGAGTCAACTCTTTGCATGAGGTGGCCAAAGTACTGGAGCTTCAGCTTTAGCATCATTCCTTCCAAAGAAATCCCAGGGCTGATCTCCTTCAGAATGGACTGGTTGGATCTCCTTGTAGTCCAAGGGACTCTCAAGAGTCTTCTCCAACACCACAGTTCAAAAGCATCAATTCTTCGGCACTCAGCTTTCTTTACAGTCCAACTCTCACATCCATACATGAGTACTCAGCAATCCATAGAAGCTGCTTGGTATAAATTTGTTGAAATAGCTCTCTAATGCTAGGGAATGAGCTTAGTGGACAAAAGAGAGGTAGTATTTATTGAGCATCTTTTATCAAGCACGTGTTACACATTTGGTTATGTTAGCTTCTGTATAGGCCCCTCCCACTCTGAAAGGTTCTCTTGTCTCTTTAGCTCACCTTCATGTTCTATTCTATGTAGCATTCATCTTTGTTATAGAACTTGAATCTTTGCTCAACACTTGCTGACTTCTTTCCCTGCTCGTGTCTTCAGGTCAGCAGCCCAGGCAAGCTTCAGTAACTCCTTCCCTGCCATCACTGTGCATGGCTCAGGACAGGATGGGACACCTGCATTGCCCAGGATTTGGTGAAGGACTTGGAGCAAGGCAGCCCTTCTGGTTAATCCATGCTTGTGTAACTAACCTTTGGGGGGTAATGGGGTGAGAATATCTGTCAGCACTAACAATAATACCTTCCTTGGTGTGCAGAAACAGTTCTCACCTTGCCAGTATGTGGAGCATTGGGTGATCAAGGCCCCTAAATTCTAAACCCTAAAATGTTGTATAGCATATTATACTTTCAGTATTGGTTATTGAGAAAACACCAAATGATAAAAAATATTAAGAAATCAGGAATACTTTTATATGAATTCATTAATTACCAAAAGGGTCTGCAGTGTTTCAGGTTGATCATAGATTGATACAGAGAGACCTCAAACACTCACTCCTACTGTAAATTCCCACTGATGCTTTTGGACATCATCATGGGTTCTAGCCTTTTACAGATCCAGCAGGTACCAGTTGACTGTAATTTTCTTCTTGGTGCTTCTGTCACACTGTGAACATGCAGAGTCAAAACCAAGCACTCTGATGTAGAAGCAAGGCTCTTAGCTGCTGTGCTCTATTCCCTAAGAAGATAGGCTAAATAAAGATACGAGTAAAATGTTTTGAGAGTCCTTGGAAGGAAGTCACTAATTCTATCTGGGGCAGTCAGGTAGCATTCACAGAGGAGGTAACATTTGTGCTGGTTCTAAAAGAGAAAGTTTGAGTTTGCTAAGTTGATGTGTCAACTGCGTTCGAACCAGCATTGGAAGGCCACAGTGAAAGGAAACCAAACTCTCACTTGTGACTAGTTCTCAATAATCATCTGGTTGTCTCTTGATTCAACCCATGGTATGAATCCATCATCTTTTGTTTTTTTCTTTTCCCTCCTTAAGTTTGGAGCTCCATCCTATGGCTTGACTCTGTCCCCTTTATGCTTTTAAGAAAGAGAACCAGAATTTATTGTAGTTAACGCTCATCTTGGAGAAGGAAATGGCAACCCACTACAGTATTCTTGCTTGGAGAATCCCATGGACAGAGGAGCCTGTTGGGCTGTGGTCCATGGGGTCGCAAAGAGGTGGACACAACTGAGCAACTAACACCAACACTCATCCAACAATGATCTGAATGTTTTCATTTCCATAAACCCTCTTCATCACCCTGATCTGCGTGTCTTTGTGATTAACTAACAGTGTTTGGTGATTGTTGTTTTTTCTGTAACAATTGAGGTATTGCTAACCCCCTTTCTGTTCAGTTAGTAAAGTTTGTCATGACCAAAAAACAAACTCTTCTTAGACTTGTGCATAATAATCTGATATTAGTATAGGGTTTTTCTATGTAAGTTGTTTTTGAAACGTCCTTCTCAATTTGTACTGAATAACAGAAAGCATTCTGACCAAAGCAAAGGTCTGGTATAAAAAATTCTTAGCAAGGGTTTAAAAAAACAAACAAATAATATAGTGATTTAGGGGTGAGTGTGTTCAGTCTTTCTAAATCAGATGTACATTTCAAAAAGAAATCCCTCACCCTTTTATCAGTAGTAGTGTTTTGTTGAGCTCTAAATCCATGTATCTTAGATGACAGAAAGTTAAGGCCAGATTTGCCTGGGAGAAGAAGTACTTAACACAGACATTTTAGAATATTTACAGTTGGAACCAATTTTTCCCTTGTTCACTTTATTAGGTAAAAGCAGTGAATACAGTGTTTTTCTTAATTTTATCAAGAAAATTAAACATATCCCACTTCAAACTTCTGTATTTTATTAATAACCCTCATTTTAATTTCCTGCTGCTATTTCTGTAGACATTTCCTAGGGAAGGGCAAGGTCAGTGATCATGGAGCTCTTCTCCTTTGGGCTTCCAGTAAGTAGAAGAAGTGCTTCAGAGTCTCTGGAGCACAGTCTCAGGCCCTGGGTTTCCATTGTCTTTCCATTATACCTGGTGTAGTTAGGGAAACCTAGGGAAACTGTTCGGAGAAGACAGTGGCACCCCACTCCAGTACTCTTGCCTGGACGGAGGAGCCTGGTGGGCTGCAGTCCATGGGGTCTCGAAGAGTCGCACACGACTGAGAGACTTCACTTTCACTTTTCACTTTCATGCATTGGAGAAGGAAATGGCAACCCACTCCCGTGTTCTTGCCTGGAGAATCCCAGGGATGGGGGAGCCTGGTGGGCTGCCGTCTATGGGGTCGCACAGAGTCAGACATGACTGAAGCGACTTAGCAGCAGCAGCAGGGAGTCTGTTGGAGGGACATCATACCTTCTGCTGGGCCTGGTTGTGGCTCATAGAGGAAAATTCCACTAACACTGTCCCCACAAGCTCCCCACAGTGACTTCATGGTCCCAGGCAGAGGCTCTTCTGCCTCATGGAGCCATCTTTACCTTACTCTTTGGTCTCTCCATTTTCCAGTCCCTTTTCAGAGTCTAGTCATTTGGTAAGGGTCTTTGTGCTGGTCCCCGCTCGGGCACCAGCTGCAGAGACTCCAGACCCATTTCTGATGCTAATTAAAGTGTTTCAGGGGGAATTCTGAATTTGCGCGAAGAGATAACAGATGCCTCCATTTCAGATTCTAATTTTAATTCAGTCAAGGGTACAGAAACTAATCAGAAGGGGAAACCATGCAGGCAGAGAAAGGCCGAGCACCTCGATGTGGCACCTCTCCAGCACACCGTTCCCTAGTGGGCTGCTCCATTGTGACTGGCTGCTCCTGTATCGAAGCAGAACTGTGGTTTGCTACCACATAGTTTCTCTATGTAAGGGGTTTACATTTCCATTCTGGAAGGATTTACTCGTAACAGTCTGGGCCTTTCCATTTAAGGAAAAATGCGCGCGCACCTGACTCTTGAATCAGACTCATGATCAACAAGGCCACAGTGTCATCTGGGGGCAGAAAGCAGAGTCAATTCCCAGTGACTCAGAACAATATCTCTGCCTTTAAGTATAGCATTTCTCCAGACTCTGATTTCCTGTCCTTTATCCTTTAATCTGGTTGTGTTAAAAAACAAACATTATTTCAAATTTCCTGGAAGCATCCAAAGGCATTTGAAAAATGTTAGGACATAAGTTATATGGGATGCCTTATTTATTTTACAAACAGACAGTGCTTGCTCCTAAGGGCCCAAAGAGCCCCTGAAATAACTCTGAAGCAATGTTGGCTGCTGAGGCCTTAAGTGTATTGATGTGAGTGTTAGCAGTCACCCTCTGTGGAGCCTTGATTTCCAGGAGATCTCTTGTTCAACAGCCTTGGCTATCTTCTCTCTCAAAAATGTGGAAAGGAAAATTTTGCCTGAGCTTTTTATTTAGCTTTGTAAAACTGCAAAATAATTCTGACTTTAAAAAGAAAAATTCAGGAAAACTCTGCATCTTGGTTACAGGAGTTTTTTGGTGTTTTATCACTAAAGCAGATTCATCAGAACCCCCAGGAAGTACTTGTCATGTTGTAGTTCCTACTTG
Source organism: Oryx dammah (assembly GCF_014754425.2). Taxonomy (NCBI): domain Eukaryota; kingdom Metazoa; phylum Chordata; class Mammalia; order Artiodactyla; family Bovidae; genus Oryx; species Oryx dammah. The sequence continues at coordinate 9,890,684 of NW_024080444.1, read as the reverse complement.
GCCATCTGATCCCCACCCCCTGCCCCGAAGTGCATCATGGGATCAGGGACCAGTCAGCCGCTCTACTGCAGGAGGGGCAAGTGCAGGAAGGACTGTTTACACGGGACTGTTGACGCTTCATGGGCCACACATCCTGAGGGAAGCCAAGTCTTGCACTCTAAGAGCCACTTACCTGGTTACTGTTTTTAGCATAGGTAAGGTGTGTTTCTATATGAAACACTTGCTCAGCTTTTCCCAGAATTATTTCCTCAGGAAATTTTAAGCTTTTCAGCAATTTAATACTCCTTTTTTAAAAAAATGATTAGGGCATGCATTATTGTTTGATAGCTTGTTAAGAAAATTAAGTAGTGACACTAATCCCATATTTTAACATTGGTATTACAGTGAAGCACTGTGGATACAGTAGAGAAATATAAACGGAATGTGTCAGCAGACACACAACAGCAAAGAGAATTTGACATTCCAACATCTTGTAAAGCATAAGAGGCAGGATTTTCAATTCCTTCATGTAGAAAACAGTAATTAGATGCCATAGTCATAATGAAATCCATAGATACTGACACAGTGTAATGAAACTATAGTTTAATGAGACTATTAACTGCAAGCAGTGGAAAAGGCACTTAAGTAAGTTTCATCATTTTTTATCTAAAGGGCTACTCTGGGTCTGTGTTCTTTGTCCACATTCACGGAGCAGGATGTATAAAGCTCTAAATTAACTAGAAAGGCCTCTTGAGTTCTCTTGGCAGGAAGCCAGTCAGCCTGGGGCTACCCCATCTCTCTGTCCCGCCCTTCCACAGAGTGTTGGTAGCCATCTTGGGATCTGAGCCGTTTTTCACATGCAAATCAATACTTCTTCCCTTTCTAGGTAAAAGGGATGGTTTCTTGGCCATTCCTTATCTGAAGCTGACTTTGTTTTCGCAGTGAGATTGTGTGCATCTCTCTGTCTTCTCCCACACTGGGTGTAGTGGATCTGTGAAATTATAGAGTAGTATATGAAGGAACATAAGAGATTTCTTTTTCTACAATTTTTTTTCAATAGAATATTCTTTTAGTTTTTCTTTCAGCCATTCCTGTGCTGACCTGGCACTCAGAAGCTGTTTCTTAGGGCAAGAGGGAGGGTTGAAATGAAACCTCATTTCTTTGTGGGCATCGAATGTCCTTGTGAGTTTTCCATTGTGTTTGTCTCTCCTTGAGTGTTATGTAGGCCTTTTGGTCAGGTTTGTCCCCATTTTCTCATATATTTCTCAAGAATTGGAAGAAAATTAACAATTTGCAAACCCTTACATTAAACAACTTTTAACTGTATCTTAAAATCTGTTGTATTGTATCTTTATCATGTATTTGGAGTAAAGAAGAGCATCCTTAATAGATGCTAAGAAGCAGCTTTGGCTGAGGCTGCAGGAACCACAGGGGTTAGCATTAGATGTTGCTGGAGGGGACACGAGGGCCATAGGCAGGGGGCTGGGAAGGGAGGGTTGCTGCCCTGGAGCCTCTCAATCTTTCCCCTCCCAATCCTGCCTCCACTGGAGCCCACACAGCACTCTTTCAAGCACAGTGCTGGGCACAGAGAGACATTTAATTAACACTTGATAGACTGACAGATGGATACTAACTTGCTTAATTAATAGTGGATGTTAAAGGCTTTGTGGATTTGTCCCCTTTGATCAACATCCTTGAGCCCATGTGGCAGAATCTGCACTGCTCCTGCTGTGGCTGTGATGAGCAGTAGGAAGCTTTTGGCTGACTTCTCCACTGCTCCTCTGGCTGTTTCTCCTGCGATTTTCAAGGAAGCTTAGGAAGCTTGCACATGTTCATTCTCAACCTCTCTCTACCTCTTTCTCTCTCTCCCTCCCTTTCTGTCTGATGCTCATGGAAGTAGTGTGCCTGTATAGAGTCAGAATTGACTATGCCACCCTGATTTTCTCTTGTGTTCAGGTGACTGTCATTTTTCCTTCAGAGCAGCATATTGAGGTAGATGAGGTAAATAAAACTAATAGTAGCTAATATTGGTATAATGCCTTTTATAGTTTATTGAACGCTCTCACTGGTAGCGCATTGCCTCTTTTGGTCCACACCATAACCCTTTGTTGCAGGTTTTTCTAATTGTATCCATTCTACAGGCGATGAAATGGAACTTCACAGAGGTTCAGCAGTCATTAAAGTTCCAGAACTTCCCTGTCTCCAAAGTCAGCACGTGGTGCGTCACTGAGATGGTGCTGATTTGGCTACACGTTTCCAGGTTGAGATCGTGGCTTGAATTAGCTTACATGGCTTCATTATTTACCTAGGCTTCCTTCTTGGTGACATAGAACAATTATTAAGCCCTTTAATTAATCTGTTTTGCTTTAGGTCACCTTGTTAAGAAAATCTTTTCATCTCTTTTAGCTATTTTTAACCCAGTTACCCACTGTAATTGAGATCCAAAAATCGTTATGGGTAGGAGAACTGTGTAGTAATGCCCCATGTCCCTTGCTTCTCTCTGTTGAAAACATCCCATCTGAGGTCATTTTTTAAAATTACAGTACCTTATAAATGAATGAATACCTTCTCTCCTCATTTCTCCTAAATTATAATTCATTCCAACATTGTTTATATATTTTAGGTTCTTTGCATTTTCACATAGAATTTAAACACACACATAGCCTACTATGAATGATTGAGAGTTTGTTGAATCTATAGTCCCCTCCCCAACCCCCCCGTTTTATAGTCATACCCAAGGAGCCTGAAGAGCATCTGAAATATAAAAGCCCAAGGCAGAGCTTCTGGTGCCAGGCATCCAGGGACTCACATACTCTCTAGCAGCTAATGAGATTGGAAATGAGTTAGCAAGAGCTCACATCAGATTCCATCTCAGTGGTAGACGCTCCACCTCCAGCTCTACCAGTCTAATGGATGGGAACTTTCCTCTCTGCTCTTTATAAAGTACGTTACTGAAACTGTTCAGAATGGAAAGCAGGTGTTGCCTGCCTGTTGAGAGTTTCCTACATTAACACAGTGAAGCCTCTGAAGATGTTTCTCCCATCCCAGTCCCCTTCACTTAGCTCCTGAACAAGACTACCACCTCTGAGGTGAGCTAATGACTCAAACAGAAAATAATTCATGTTTGTTTTTTTTTCCCCTCCGTTTCTTCCACAGCCTGTTAGTTATAACTTCTACACACATTAAGCTGAATAAGGCCTTAAATCTGCTGGGAAACTGCTTACCACCATTTCCCACTGTATTATATGTTTGTACTTAAAAACCCATGAGGAATCAAGTACACGTGAACAAATAGACATATCGAAAATTAAATACTTGTGACATTTTTATGAGCCTGCATGTGCATTTGTGCTATAAGAGCAATTATTTCTTCATGAAGCTCCAGGGAGTTAGGTTTTTCTGGGTTAAATATTTTTACCTAGCTCTTGTAATTTTACAAAGAAACTTTTTGCTGTTACAAGGCACATTTAGATGAGTGATTTTTGCTTTGTAAGTTTGGTGAAAGAATAATAGTTTGTATTAATTTATTACTCTGATACCTGTAGGACTTTTTATAAAATGGATACCTTGAAAAAATCTAATAACATCTCACATATTATTAATTCATAGAAATTAGGGAGTAATAATAAAGTTGAGAAGGTAAAACGGTTATTGGCTATACATGGAAATGTGCATTTTGGCCTGTTCATGGAGTAGGTTGCTAAGCTTTTCCTTCACCTCTCCAAGCTTGTTGGTTGAATGATGGATGCACCTATGAGAGGTACCTATGTGTACCTCTACATATGCTATTTTATTTGGATTTGTACCCTTTATTAACATCATTATACAGATGGAGGACAAACCTAGGGATTTTCCTAAGATGACATTCCCGCCCGTGACTCATCTCATCACATGGGTGGTGGGTGACCCTCCTTCAGGTCCGATAAGAGAAGAAGACGCTTCTTGCCAAGGATAGAAATCTTCCTTCCTCTACCACACAGGACTCCTTGCCAAGCGATCACTGCAAAGGTCATATTTGAACTAACTCCTCTCTGCTCTCTGTCAGAAACTCACTGGGGAGAAATGATATTGACTATTGGAGAATACAGTATATATTCCAGTGTCAGTACTTAAGTTAGATTCCTGTTCCAGTTTAGGTCACCCCAAAATTACTCATTTTAGGGTCCATAACTTCAGTCTTCACAGAGATGTCTTCATGGAGTTTCATTTTACTGCTATATCCATTTATTGACAGTTTATACAAGCAGCATTTATAATAACATTGTTGTTTTATAAGGCTGTTGTTAAAAGGTTGAGTGCTGTGCCTTTAAATAGATAAAATCCTTTGAACAGTTTAGTATCAAGAGAAATTTGTCTGTGAGAACATGTGGGGAAAAATTGAAAATTTCTTTCTAAATTCTAGCTCCAGTTTAACAATGCTATCAGTTTTGAGCATAGGCAGAGGTGGATTAGCAGTTTCTGTGACTCTGTCCACAATGGAAATCACATTACCTTTGGGAGAGAGATCTCAAAATATTATTTATGCCCATTGCATCTTTGAAATTAGGATATTAATAGTTATTATTAGACCTGCCACTAGGTATTAGAATTTAATACATTGTTAAAGAAGTATATATATACCACAAATTTGTTTTTTCAGTATTATTTCAGTGTAATTTGGGGGGGGTGGTGGCTAATCTTGTGTTTTATTTTATGCATCTAAAAATATTATTCTGAGTAGGGATCCATAGGTTCACAAGTTAACTGAGGGTGTCCATGGCAGCAAACACTCCATTTTCAGTGGCCTTCTGGGCACATGTGTATATGGGGCCTCCTGGCCCTCTTAGGCCTGGTTCAGATGATCAAAAGGTGTGGTGATAATTATAAGAAATACAGTTGACTCTTGAACAACATAAGTTTGAACTGTGCAGGTCCACTTATATGTGGATTTTTTTTCAATAAGTATAATACCTGTATTTTCATTTTATAGATCTTTAAATTAACTAAATGTGGAGAAAAGTTTGTGTTTGATTAGAGATCACTGTATATGGCATCAAGAGTCCTCGTTCTGTCCAGACTGTTTCAGCTTCCTGCTCTTGGTTGAGTCATGTATTAATTCCTTCATTTTTGAGGCAGAGAGAACAATGTGCAATTTTTTGATTGTGCAGGGGATGGGGGTGCCCCTAACCCCTGTGTTGTTCAAGGGACAACTATATATAACAGAAACTACAAAGAGGTATGTAAATAAAGAACCAAACAGATAAAATCCCATTATCTAGGATTATATATAGCCAACAGTTTAGTGTATTATTTTCTTGGTAGATTTGATCCTGCATGGGTCCACTTATACATGGATTTTTTTCCCATCAATACATATTGAATTCTATACAATCCATAATTGGTCAAATCTGTAGACATGAGTGCTGACTGTAAAGTTATATGTGAGTGTTCAACTGTGGGTGAGGGGGTCAGCACCTCTAACCTTGATGTTGTTCAAGTGTCACTCTATTCTTTTTTCTTAGTTGTGTGTGTGACAAACCATCACAAAACTTAGTGGCTTTAAGCAACAACTCTTTAGCTACTGATTCTGCTTTTTTTGTTGTTCAGTCATGTCTAACTCTTTGCAACCCCAATGGACTGCAGCATGCCAGGCTTCCCTGTCCTTCACTATCTCCTGGAGTTGGCTCAAACTCATGTCCATTGAGTCGACGATGCCATCCAACCATCTCATCCTCTTTTGTCCCTGTTTTCTCATGCCCTTCATCTTTCCCAGCATCAGCCGTCATCAGTGAAGGCTGGACTCAGCTGAGTTCTTCTGTTTCAGACTGGTTGCCTCATCCATCTGTGGTCAGCTGAAGAACTGCTTGTCTTCTTTTGGCTGGGTTCTCTCATATGTGTAGGGCCTCATCTCTGGTCAGGGTGGTCTCTCATCAGCCAGCAGGAGGGTAACTCGAGTTTCTTCATAGGACAGAATCTGTGGAGAGGGCAGGCATGTGAAGAGGCTTTGAATATGCATACCATTACTTCTGTTGTATTCTTTTGGCCAAAGCAGGTTAAGCCAGAAGACTAGCTGAGATCTGAGGGTTGGGGAAGTAGACTCCAGCCTTTGGTGGGAGGAGCTGCAAAGTCACATTTCAGAGAATGTGTGCAAACAGGAAGGAGTGAAGGTTTGTGAGCATTTTTGCAATTTGTTGCAGTGTATATATGTGAGTGCATATGCAGTTCTATGTTCTGCATTTTTCATCTCCAGATAGGTTCCAAATCAAAGTTGCTTATTTGACTCTGTGATTATACTGGGGAGATTAAACAAAGTGTCTCAAATGGTATGTAGAACAGAAGAGCAGTCAATAAATAAATTAGAAAAGAACAGAAGGAAATGTAACTTCTTTAGGCAACTGCTCGAATTCCTTTCCTGTCACTTCCTGGTTGGTTTTATTTCTCCTCTGATGTCTTTCCACGTGTATTCCCCTGGTTGATGATACCGACACATGTACTCATGATGGGAGAGCACCTGGTTCTGGGCCCCACTTCAGCCTCTCACCATCTTTGAGATCTTGGAAAAGTCACTCAACCTGTACCTCAGTGACTTCATCTATTTAATGAGAATGGTGATGGACAAGGAGGCCTGGCGTGCTGCGATTCATCGGGTCGCAAAGAGTCAGACATGACTGAGTGACTGAACTGAACTGAACCACTACAGAGTTATTGCGAGAGTTTAATTAATTCATGAGTGTGGACATGTGTTGGAAACATATCTGTGTTTTTTGTCCTAGTAACTCTTTGATGCTTTTGTAGAATGTCTATAACAATTTCTTAGTTAACATTTTCTTTTCACATCCCTAGAATTTTGAACTGTTTCTATCTGTTTAAAAAGAGAAGTTGAGTTTTTTTTCCAATTAAAGCACTATTCATTTCTGCAGAGTGTATGTTAAAGAAAATTTGACTTTAACAATCTTAGCCTGTGCAGTAATCTTCAAACACCATAATCTGATGGAGCCCCTTGCATAATGTCCATCTTCTCCGATGAGAAATGACATTCTTAACATCAATAGATTCTTAGGCTTTTCTGACAGGAAGTAATTTTGAGTATGTATAATCAGTTATAGGATATGCTTGTCAATAAATTTTTCCTGCAAAAATAAATCAGAAGTCATATCAAAATAGCATTATGAAAAAAAATCTGTTTTCTTTAATACTTCCCTTGAAATGGTCAGTCATGCTTGAGGCTTAAAAATTTTTTTATTTAGATGAAGGCAGTTTATTTAATTTGTGTGCTGGCCATCTTTCCAGCTAGCCAGTTTGCATAAATTTCATGTCCTAGCAGGAAAAAAAAAAAAATAGTTGTGGTCTAGAATCAACCTTTTCTCTGTCAAGTCTCTGTAAATTTTTCTTTACCCTTGATTGGCTGCTTCTACTTCCCAGACCCTGTGAATTTCACCATAAACCTTTATTACCACCGCCTACCCACACACATGCCTAGCTACCCTAACAAAGAGGAACTTCTTCCTAAAACTCCCCTGTGTTTCCTTTTGCTCTTTTCTGGACAGTGAGTAATTAGAATCAATCTTCTCCCATTTAAAAAATGTGTCTGTACCTGTCCTCGTAGATCATTCATTTAGTTTTTTTTCCTGTCTGTTTATTTTTCCATTCATTCATTCATTGTTTATCTGGCAGCAGCAGTGTTGCATGCCATGGATAAAGAGACAGATTGGCCCTGGCACTGACCCATGGGTTTTGCCCTGTCACAGGAGGGATAGTCAGTAAAAGTGACATTTGACCAGAGCCTGCAGAGAGTTGTGAACAAAGCCTTCGCGAGTCTTGAGGGTGGAGGGAGGAGACCACATTATTTATGCCTTCCTTCCTAAGGACCATAGCCATGTACCCGCTTTTGGCAAGAATTAGAGTCATAAGAGGGTGAGGTGAAGAGCAGAGCAGTGACGATTTAGACTGGATTGAGCCTTGTCATGAGAACCCAGGGTACTGCACTGTCGTGCGTGCCAGCTACTGGGGCACTGTAGTGAAGAGTGGTTTATTTACCTGGGGCTAGGGTCTCATATACAGTCTCTTATAATGAAGCCACTTAACAGTTGCTGAGAACTAATTGCATATGAGTCTAGACATTTTATGTACTTCGTATTATTTTATAGCAGATCTTGAAGTATTACTGTTCCTTCTGCAGATGAGCAAACTGAGGCTGATAAAGGTTATGTAACATCCCTATGATCACATAGTTAGTATGAAGCTGAGCTTATAATTCAAATCCAAAACATTCTTTCCTTAGAGGGTGAGTTCCAATTTTAATAAAATATGCATGCACGAAGAAACTAATATCATAGTAAAATACACTGCATGCCATTCTGACTATGAGTGCTTTTAAGGCCATTCGACAAAGAGGAACAGCGTTTGAAAAAATACACTGCCAACATAAAGCCCCCTTTGGCCTTAATCCAGGTCACTCAGAGCCACTGTGTTATGAACTTCACCTCCTACAGGCAGTTATAAACCAATACAATTTTAGGAAGCATTCATAGGCTTAATTTCAGAGTTCCAGAATTCTACAAACTGTGCCTTCACTCAAATTTATTATTACATCTAAGTTGCTCTCTTGCTTTCAAATGTTGGATATATTTAAAATGGTTGAACAGAGGAATGAAGTAGGAAACTAGGGAGTTATTTTGGCATAGGTAAGGTACTGTGGCCCAGCTGTTAAAAGATTTGTGCTTCAAGCACAGTGCGTTTTTGGCAAAACATTTACACACCTAACTACACCTAAAGTCACAGAAAAATTTTCCAGCCAACCTAGCAATCAGTAGGGAATGATTTCAAGGAAGAAAAATATCCTTTTATTTGGTTAGGCATGTGAGAAACTAGATGGCAGAGCTCACTCTGCAAAGAGGGGACCTTTAGGAACACGTCTGGGAGAGTTAGCCTTCGGTCCAAACCATGAGCATCTTTGTAGTTCTGTACTCCAGGCCCTCATCTCCCACCTGGACATGGCCCTTCTCCCCTTGGAGTCACATGGACCTGGATCATTTTTCTTCTGTACTTAAACCTCTCAGTGGCTCCCTTAGGCCCACAGGGTAATATCCAAACGTCTTAGAATGGTGTGAGAGCTGCCCTACTTGCCCCTCTGCCCCATAGCCTGACCTCTCGGCCGCAGGCCATTTCTAAACTCTTCTTTCTCCTGCTTCCCCTCCCATACAAGGCAGGATCTCTTGCAGTTCTCAGACTAGAGTGGGCTGTTTCCTGCTTCTAGGCTTTTGCTAACGCCCTCATTGGTTCCCTACTTCTGCCTGTGAGTATGAAGACATGCTAGAATATCATCAGCCTTGAGTCGTGCCACCTGTAAGATGACTTTATAGCACATACCTGTAGGCCTATTCCGGGGAATGGGAATCAAGTCTTAGTGGTTTTGGTTGGAGTCCAGAGCACCAGGGGAGGTGCTTGGTGTCCACTGAATAGCAGCACGACTGTTGAAGGAACCAGTGAGTCAGTGACTCTCTGGGCATTTCTTACTTGGTTTCCAGAAGGAAAAGTTTAAGCATAGCACTTTATCTGTTTCCTAGAAGGTGTTTTAGCTTTTTTTGAAATTCAAGGAAAAAAGAAGTAAAGGCTCTAATTAAACCAATATTCTGAATTGTCACTTTATTTCCCAGTGATGTTATAAATAGCCCTGCCAGAAGACACTGGGTTAATGAATCCTGGCTTTCTGTAGGTTATGGATGACATGTCAGACTACTGTTGGTATCTTGGGGATTATGAAACTGTGCCTTCTAGGGCCCATTTAGCAACGGTGCTGGGCCTTCCCAAGTGCCTGATTCAGGAGCCCCCTAGTGAGTCAGAGCTTGTGGCATCAACAGTCAGGTTGATGAATGAGACTTGGAGATAGGGAGTAAAAGGGACTGAGCAGACCTCCTTGTAAGATGGTGACTCCCCTCTGCACCTGGCAGGAATGAGGTTTTTGTGAGTTTCTAAAAGGAGAGCAACAGCTTTATTCTGAAAAATAAATTGCAAACAAATAGAAAGCCCCAAATACAGCAAGCTAAAATGTCTGGAGTACTTACCATGAGCCTAGAATTTTGCCAAAAATTTTCCTGAAGCATTTCCTGAAGTCTTCTACTTCATAGCATGGTATATACTGAGACCTAGTCTCTGGTTTTTCTTGGTTATATGCATGTACATGTATGTATGTATGTATGAAAGTGTGTGTGTATGTATGTATATATATTTACACACATCCACACATTTCTTTGCTCTGACTTCTGAAGGGGTCAGGAAGCAAAGATGCCATTGTACTAATAAGCACACCTAAGCACCTGGATCTTATCCTCTAATATCACTGCCCACAAAAATGAACCATGTTTTTCTGGGAAATGCTAATTCCAGGGCTGAGGCAAGATGATCTTGAGACTCTTATGAGGCCAGAAAGGAAGGAACTGCTAAAAAATAAAAGGATGTCTTAAGGGACATAGGAAACAGATTGAAGAGGCTTCTACTGGCCAAATCTGGGATAATCTGAGCACCGAAATAATTGATTGTAGTATGAATTATAAACAGTTGTGAAGGAGGAGTTAATAATCCCATACTGATGACGGATGGATGGATGGATATGGGGAGAGTAGGAGGTTTTTGCTCAATAACTACCAGGTGCCAACCAGTAAACGTGGAGGGAGTACTGGAGCAGGAAAAGTCAGCGTATCATCCCCATCATAGTAAAACTGGATCAAGCAAGATTCATCAATGGATGCTATCTAAGCAGAAGTGTGGAGGAGCAGGATATTTGTATGCCATTTAAGGCTCTCCCACAGATTGCTTATTAGCTAGAAGGGAAAAGTAGTGATTACAAAGTGGAAAAATTGGACTGCTCTTTGACCAGGATCAAAGTTAATATCACCATTGAAAGGCAGAGTAACATCTGCCTCCAGATGTGGTTTCTTGAGAAGATGACAGCATTGTCTGTGTGGTATTCTGGCCAGGAATGTATATCAGACTCTAATCATGAGGAAACATCAGCCAGATGCTCTGTTGAAAAAACAGGGGCAGGGAGAGCTGGATCCTTCAAAAGTATCACGATCATAAAAGACAAAGAAAGGCTGTGGAGATGTTCCAGGTTACAGGGGGTCAAAAGGACTTGGCAGCCAAATGCAGTACCTGATTTGAGACTGGATCCTGTACATAAAGAAAAATTGGAATATGCGTCATCAATTAAAGGGTGGCATCCATGTTAAATTTATTAAAGTTGGTAACTGTGCTGTGGTTATGTAAAGGAAAATCCCTGTATAAAATACACTCTGATGTATCTAGGCATAAAAGCCCATGATTTATGGTTTGGGCATAAATGCATACACACATAAAATGATATATATATATATATATATATATATCACAAGTACAGTTATATAATATACATATAATTGTATGTGTGTATGCATTTAAGCATACATATATGCATATGTGTGTGTACATATATATATAAACACATATGTATTTATATGTGTGTATATGCACTTTAATTTACATATATAGAAGGAAATGGCAATCACTCCAGTATTCTTGCCTGGAAAACCCCTTGAACAGAGGATCCTGTTGGGCTACAGTCCGTGGGGTCACAAAGAGTCAGACACGACTTAACAAACTAAAACAACAACATACACATTTTAATATGCATATATAAAAATATATGTATATATACACACATATAAGATAGAGAATGTGCAAAAACATGGGAAATGTTAAAATGTTAAAAATAACAATAAATAACCGCAGATGAATCTTGAGTAAAGGGTCAAAGAGTATGTTTATGTTTTGTTTTCATATTCTTACAACTTTTAAGTTTGAAATTATCCCCCAGTAAAAGGTCTAAAAGTTAAAAGTATATATCATGATCATGCTAATGATTATCTTCTAAATAAATATTTCTTCTATTTGCTGTCCTCTCTGCTGTTTCTTTTCTCTCCTCTTCTTCTGGTACATCATTAGAAATCCAAGGCTGGTGAGAAGGGCATCTCGGTGGGGCAGACAGTCATCACGAAGCATCGGAACACACGGTACTACAGCTGCAGGGTTATCGCCGTGACGGCGCAGACCTTCTATGAGGTCGTGTTTGATGACGGCTCCTTCAGCAGGGACACCTTCCCTGAGGATATTGTGGTAAGTAAGGATCTGGGTGCCTGCTCCCCAGCTTGTTTTCTGTATAACTAAACTAGCTGAACCTCTCAGGAATCTTCATCTTGGTTCTTGGTGTAGCTCATTTCATTTAATATTCAGTTCAGGTGTTCTCTTCCCCCACCACAATCCTTGGAAGTGTTGTTTTCTAAGAGGTTCCTTAGCCCTCATTATTTTAAATAGTAGGTGAATTTAGACTCATCTTCCCAGATTCTTTTAACTGAATGAGAAGCGTATGTGGCCAGAAACAAAATGTGAATTCACCTGTTCTTATCTATTATGGAGTTTGTATATTTGAATTCCTTTATTACTTTTTTTTCTTTATGCTTGGCTGGAGAATATGGCTTTTATTAATCTGACCTGACGGTGACATCTGTAATCTGACAGAAACATCTGTGCATGTTTCATATGGGAATAACAAAAATCACACAAGCAAAAGGCTCTTTTATTGAGTTTCTTAACTGTGGTCTGAAAGGGGACCCATACGTGCCTGTCTGTCTGTCTCCTTCCTCTGGCCCCTCAGTGAACACCATGGGTCTTGTTCAGAGGAACTCTGAATGTGTCTCAGGGTCTTGCTTTTGAGCAGGATGTTTCACAAGAAAAGCAGTTTCAGCAGAAAGGTTTTTGAAACTGAGATCAGAGTTAGTCTTCCAGCCATCTTGTTATCCCTTGTTTATTTACGGCAAGTATCCATTTGAGGAGCCAGGCCTCAGTAATGTAGTTGTAACTTCTGCCTTGTCCTCAGTCTGCGATGCTTTGCCCTTGTTTGTATTTGGAAATATATTACTCTTTAAGAGTAATAAGTATGTATTTTGCATAATTGATAATTAAATGTAACCTTTTGAGATTGTTCATAAACATTTCCAGAATTTTGGTCTCCTGGGGCAGAAGAAACATTGATTCAGTCAGCTCTTTGTTAAGCTTACTTCTCTATGCCTTTACTTCTCTGACAAGTATGTAAACAAAAGTTACCTTATTTGAAAGATTTCAAAGCAAATGATTTAAAGAAATTAAAAATCCCAGGACTTGATCCTATACCCTAAGGGTGAATTGTGGGTTTTTTTTTTTGCAGAATTCTCCCTGGAGCTTTGCTGCACTGATGTTGCTCTTCATAAGCAGCAGCCACTAGGTCACACGCTTGCCTTGCTAGCCTAGGCCCTCCCTTCAAGGGCGCAGTCCCCAGACACAGTATCTGCTGTGTGCTAAGCATCGCACTGGGTGCTGGCAAAAAGAAGGTGTGATTCCTTTTCAGTCTGGAGGGATGTGGGCTGGTAAATGGGTGCTTTCCAGACAGTACGGTAAATGCTATAGATGAGTCCGAAGCAACTTCTCACCTGCAGGGATCAGGAGACTGAGTCCGAGATCCTACAGGGTTGTAGGGCTGGCACTGATGGAGATGCATCACGTGCCAGGTTTGCTTCAGGAGCTTGACACACGGGAGTCATTTCACCCTCACAGTCTTGTGTGCTAGTTACTACTGTTTTCTACATTTGGCTGCTGAAAAAAAACTGAGTCACAAAGCAGTAAATAACTTTCTCACAGTGATATGCAGCTAGTAAGTGTCAGAAAGAGTGTTCAGTCCAGGAGTTTGGCTCCAGAGCCTCTGTTCTTAACCCCTAGGAAGAAAAAGGACTTTCAAAGTGGGAGAGGGCTAGAGAGGTACTGAAACACACAAGCAACTCAAGCCCCTTGGTGCTTGTCAGACCTGCCCAGTTACACACTTACCTCAGAATCTGCCTCCTTTCGTGCAGGCTGACAATACTGAGCTGGCCAAAGACAGAAAACTTTGCTGGGGAGCCTGCAGGGGATAGAGCAAAAGAGTTGTGAGTCCTCACCCCCAAACTTGAGCAGATAGTTAGGTCTTTATCCATGATAGTATGTAGTGAATCCTAAATTTCCTTTCACGTCACGAGCCTCCACACACCCAGTCAGTCATAAGCTTTCTTGGAAAGTCTTCAGCTTGTGCATTGGAAAAGAGTGGCTGTGATCCTTGGAGTTTTCTGAATCCACAAGTCTTTCCTTTGATACCTTTAGCCCCTACTCTCTGAACCCAATCAAGTTTGGTTTGAAGTATTTGTGGGTGTTGTGAGAACAAAAATTTGTGAGGTAGTTCAGAAACACCTTGGCATTTAAATCAACAAGAATAAAAAAGCAGAAATTCTTTACAACTCAATTGGCTGTTACTTAGCATGCATGATAAAGGCTTGAGGTTTAGCAGTTGCGGTGTGTGTGCATGTGCGTGTCCCCAGCTCTAGCCTTGGAGGGAGTGGCAGTGCTCACAGTGGTGTGAGGTAGCGGAGATTGGAGCAGGGGCTGCTGTATGAATTTGCATGAAGGATAATTTTTTCAGGGAAAAAGCAACTTATCTTTGAACAGGTCTTGTCTCTTTGATCCAGCCTTTCCTCCCTCGCCAACTCCCTTACCATCCTTTCCCATCTGGTACATTTTTGGTTACCTGTTCCAGGCCTCTTAGACCAACCAAGTAGGAACGTTTTATTGATGCTATATTTTCAAGTTATACACACTTTCTCATAACGTCACTGTTTGTTGGCTGCTGTGGCCTCTTCCGCTTTGTTCTTGTAGTGCTGAAAGAGACATCCCCAGATGTCTTTATTTGGTTGCTCCATAGGGAAGGTTTTATTTTTCCTTATAATATGGTATTAGAGTTCTCTGGAGAAACAGACCCTTAAATAAGAGGCTTGTGTGTGTTTAATATATTACAAGTAAGTATATGTAATATATATGATTTCTGATAAGGGTATTGGCTCATTTGATTATGGAAGCCAAGAAGTCTCAGGATCTGTAGTCAGCAGACTGGAGACAGGAGAGGCTCAAAGACCCAGGAAGAGCATCAAGTCCAAAGTCAGGAAAAAGCTGAGTCCCAGCTCAGAGCCAGTCAGGCAGGAGGAATTCCCCCTTATTTGGAAAAGAGTCAGCCTTTTTGTTCTCTGACTGAATGGGTCCTAGGGAGGATCGTCTGCTCTGTCTGTCAATTCAGTCACTAAAGTCATCCAATAACATCCTCAGAGACTCACCTAGAATAATATTTGACCAAATACCAAACATGTGGGCACCCATGGGCCCTGCCAAGTTGATGCATAAAATTAACCACCACAAATACGTTGTCCTGGGGTGTTTAAGGAGACTGCTCACCTTGTGTTGCCGGAAGCTCTGAGTTGGAGGCAGAGTGTAACTGCCCTTTCTGTGAGGCAGCCACACTGTTTGGCTGGTTTGCAGCACTCTGCAGATCAACTCCACTAGCTATGTGCTCTGTCCTGGTCATCATCCAGATTCCCAAAAGACAGTGTCATGGATTTTCTGAAGCAAGCTTTTTAAATTTAAAGGATTTCTGGGGATTGTTTGGGGTCTGTGTTTCTGACTTACATTAATGAAAGCTGCCTGATTAAATGCCCTCATAGTATGTCAACTAGACTTCAGTTTGGTATGGGGAATTTGATGTTATATTTCAAAACATAATGTGTGTAATGAAATGTGTTGTAAATATACTCACATATTTATTTATTCCCATATATGATATTATGTAAATACGTTTATATCACCATTTTTCAGCCCATGTGGATTAATTCTTATGATCATCCCACTTCCACTTTTGCTCTCCATTGACATCAGCGCTGTCTTCTGGGAGGTGGGAACCCCACTTGGTACCCTAATGTGGAGATAATCAGGAGATAAGAAATATGGGACCAGCTTTGTTTCTGTCTCAGCACCTTGCACATCATGGCAGAGTAGTTATTTGGGTGGAAACATAGTCCATATTCCTCAGAGAAACCTCGTTTTTTTAAGATGATATACCTGTGCCACTTGAAACTGGGGGTAGAAGATGATTTTCTCTTTTGTTTGTCTGAAAGCTCTCTAATCTGCCCAATGTGCTTATCGAGTGTGAGTGCCGCTGGGAAGGCCCTTTTATCAAATGCAACTCAATGTCAGTGTGACTGGCTAGTGAAGAACTAGGCTCTCTAAGCTGTGGGTACTTGCCAGCTAGGACTGCCATAAAGGTAAAACACAATTTCAGTTTCTTAACTATAAAAATAAAATCTAGAACAACAAGTTTAATTATCCCAAAGTGTTTATTTACATATAAATACAGGGAGGCCTGGCATGCTGCAATTCATGGGGTTGCAAAGAGTCGGACACGACTGAGCGACTGAACTGAATTAATAGTCCCTTATGAAGCCTGATGCTTTAGTAAAGAAATACATTCCCTTATTTTTTGAATCACTTTATCATCCCTCCAGAAGAGAAACATTTAATGCAGGCTTGTCTATTCATGTTTGAAAATAAATTTACTGTGCATTAAAATACCTTTGTTAGGGTTATGTGACTAGAAGGGAGTGTTTGAAACTGTAGGGAGAAACATTCTCTGGACTACCTGAAAATTTCTTTCCAGACCTAGGTGCTTTATTTCTGTGATAGCCAGAAAAATGTCCCAAATATTTTGTCTCAACAGTACACCTGCAGAATGTGTGTATCAGTCCCGTTAAACTCAGCATGCAATCTGTAGCTGTCAGGGTAAGTAATAAAAGATGTATTGCTGCATGCCTCCATCTGTCAGTCTATGAAATTGCAACACACTTCCTGATGAATTTTTTTTGTCTCCTACTATTTTGATGGGAACGAAAGTTGCCCACTGAAGAGAATTCAATGAGCAAAGCGATTCCAGGGCCCCCTGTTCACCTTTGCTAAAACTTGAGATCCTCTGGCATGCCCGTGATGACACTAGAATGATGGCTGCTTGCTTTCGTCTGCACTTGGAACTCATTTCAGGGGAGGAGGATGGTGCAGTGTGATCTGGATGGTTTTAGGACCAGCACTTAACATTCACCACTTGGCTTGAGAAGAGAAACAGGACCATTTAGAAATTTGACAGCAGGAGTCCATCACTGAAATTTCCATGAGAACTTGCTACATTTTTCAGCATCCGTTGAAATGTGAAAAAAAGCACAAGAACTATACTCTTCAACATACGAGGGATGGATTGTCATGGCCTTTAGTTTCTGTGGGCTGTACAGTGGAAACCACAATTCTTAAAGCCAATTTTTTTCTCAGTTATAGACAAGTTGCTCAGACTTTCAAGCCTCAGGTTTTTTGTTTCCCCACTAAAAAGGGAATAATCTACACCTTCTGAGATTATTGAAAGGACTAAATGAGCTAAATGTGTTTTTCCTCCCCCATCTAGTTTATGCTGCCCTTTCTGGTCTTGATGAAATTTGGTTAGAAGATGTGTACTTAGAACTTTGTTCCAACTTATTAGGTTAAATAAGTGTCTGTATCGGTGAGAGTTCAGCTTATTTTTTCCACTTGTAAAGCAGTCCTGGTGTCTTTAGACTTTATAATGAAGAACCTAATTCTTTGCATTTATGCGTGTATTTTTCAGCATGTTTAAAGTGCTCTTAATATTTATTGACTTTTCATGACAAGCCTTGCTCTAGAGTAAGTTTGTGCTCAGTTCATAGATGTGATACTTGCCAGGTTACAAAACCTTTTGATTTGTGTGAGCTCCCCAAACTAGGGGTGGCAAGAGTCAGGACCAGAATGCAGGCTGATCCCCTGCCTTCCACTGCTTGTTGCCTCCATGCTCTCTGTGACTTGGCATTGCTGTCGTAGAAGACCCTGTACCTAACTGCTCAGGGTTCAGCACCCCCACAAGTCCCCACTTGGCAAGTGTAGGTGTAGGGGTAACTCTGGATGCTCAGGAGGCAAAGGAATATGTTGGGGTGGGGAGTGAGAAGCTAAGAAAATGTTTTCCTGAAAACTCTGTGCTGTAGGGTCCTGGGAAGTGTTTTTTAATTCCCACTGGCACATAGATTTTAAAGTAACCTGGATTTTTAAGTTAGGTGAAAGGCATACCCCACCCCAGCCCATGTGTGTTATGTATGCTCCAGACTGATTGTCACCCACCAGTCCTAGTTCTTCTAGAATGAATGGAAATTTGCCAGAAAAGGCTCCTAAACTTTTATTGGTTTAGGATTCTATAGGTGTGGCCCATGGGGCATTTAACTGCTCGAGAGGGACACCCTTGCTTCTCTTTCCTGGCTGTAGAGTTGAGAGTCTGCCAAGTTCCTATTGAATTTTATATCCTTGCCTTTTATACATGTTAAAAAAAAAATCTGTTATTACCTTGATTTTAATCAACAGTTTTAAACTTACTTTTTTTAAGCCTTCAAATTCAGCTAACAAATTGTCTTATTTATGCATATGATGATTTTTTTACATAAACATTTAGAACAAAGTCATTTGTTTCTTGATTAATATTTTATAATGTATAAATGAACTGATGAAATTCTCACCACTTTACATTTAAGTAATCAAATTTCCTTGTACATCTTGACTGTGTTTATAGATTTAATATATAAAGTTCTCACAAATGTTATAATTTTTTTTAACTCAATACCTATAATGCTGATAAGTCTAACATTAATTTAGTAGTTCAAATTGTATTTCAAAAAGCAAACAACACATACAGCAGTACAGTATTTACAAAACATTTTACTGTGCCTTTATATAAATATAATTTACATTGGGTAATCTATTAAATATAATATGTATTTAAATATATTTTAATTGATATGTAAGTAAATAGAATTCTCTACCCACCAAGAGGGAATAATATTAGTATATTGGCTAGAAGTTGACTAAAAAACACTAAAGAACCTCAGGCCATTCAGAGGCTTAGAGTCTGGTTATATCTTTGAAGACTGAACCTGCAGTTGCTGGGCTGGGGCTTCTAAGTAAGGTCAGCTTTCATCTGATTCTTCAACTCTAAATTGTGTACTCTTCACTGAGGCTCTGATTAGTTTTATAAGTTTCGTGAACTGTCTCAAGTTGGTAGAGGTGGGTACTTACCAATCCCTAGAATTTTATTCTCTTGTGTAATTCTTGGATGGCTTTTTGCCTTAAAGCCAGGGCATACTAATGCAATGTTGAAGTCCTTATTTGTGCTGGACTCCCTTTGTCTTTTATAAATTGTATGCATCTCCACCCTTGATTCTGTAGCCATCATACTGACAGTGTCCATTTAGCACTGGTGAACCTCTGAAGAAAAGCATGTCATTGCCCTGATACTCCACTCAAGAGACTGACAAGGTGTCTTCAGGGCAATTAGTTAATTATGTTTTTCTTCAAATACATACCTCCTTCACTTGGTGGTATTTCTCTTTTGGCAATATCTCAAGGTGATTGGTTTGAGGAACTTCTCCCCAGGAGACAATTCTTTCCCATCCTTGTCTTTCCAAGGGAACTTAAAGGTATATAGCATTTCATCTTCACTCTAACAAAATCACAATAACTACCTTGAACTTGAGGGCACTGTTATTAATTTCCAGGACTTTATCATCTTTTCTCAATGGGCTTCCCAGGTGGTGCTAGTGGTAAAGAACCCTCCTGCCAGTACAGGAGACATGAGAGACACAGGTTCAGTCCCTGGGTCGGAAAGATCTCCTGGAGAAGGAAATGGCAACCCACTCCAGTATTCTTGCCTGGAGAATCCCATGGACAGAGGAGCCTGGCTGGCTACAGGCCATAGGGTTACAAAGAGTCGGACACAACTGAAGCAACTTAACACGTCACATCTCAATTCAGGGTTTAACCCCAAGGGTGGCATGATCCAAATCTATCTGTGTTTGGGAATATCCAATCATATCATTCTTTTTGATCTATATATTCAGTGCTATTTTAGGTACCATAGGGGATTCAGGATGTATAAGCATAGTTGAAGAAGTGATTCTGGGTATTTTGGAGGCAAAATAAAGTACCCAAGTGGGTTTGAAACACTAAAAAAAAATTGTTATCAGAAACATTCTATACTATGGAATTCTGGGAAGCTCATGGATTTTTCAAGTTTCTAAAAAATTTTATTCAAGTATAGGTGTCTTATAATGTGGTGTTAATTTCTGCTGTACTGCAAAGTGATTCAATATATAGATAGATATATAGACACATAGATATACATTCTTTTATATATTCTTTCCATTACGGTTTATCACAGGATACTGAATACAGTTCCCTGTGATACACAATAGGACCTTGTTATTTATCCATTCTATATATAATAGTTTGTGTATCCTGATCCCTAACTCCTAATCCATCTGTTCCACACTTGCTTCCCTCTTGGCAACCATAAGTCTATTCTCTATTTCTTTGAGTCCATTTCTGTTGTATAAATAAGTTAATTTGTGTCATATTTTAGATTCCCCATATGCTTGATATCATATGGCATTTGTCTTTCTTTCTGACATACTTCACTTAGTATAATAATCTCTGGGTTCTTGCTACAAGTGGCATTATTTCCTTCTTTTTTATGGCTGAGTAGTGTTGAATTATATGTATATTACATCTTCTTTTTCCATTCATCTATTAATGGACATTTAGATTATTTCTGTGCCTTGACTATTGTTAATAGTACTGCTATGAACATAGGGGTGCATGCATCTTTTTGAATTATAGTTTTGTTTTTTCAGTTTTTAGAGGAATTTCCATACTGTTTTCCATAGTGACTTCACCAGTTTACACTCCCACCAACAGCATAGGAGGGTTCCCTTTTTTCTATACTCTCTCCAACATTTGTTATTTGTAGATTTTTAAATGATGGCCGTTCTAACTGCTGTGAAGTGATCCCTTGTTATAGTTTAGATTTGCATTTCTCTACTTATTAGCGAAGATGAGCATCTTTTCATGTGCCTATTGGCCACCTGATGTTGTCTTTGGAGAAATGTCTATTTAGATCTTATGCACATTTTTTGATTGAGTTGTTTCTTTTTTGATATTAAATTTTATAAGCTGTCTGTATATTTTGGAAATTAAGCCTTGTTGGTCATATCATTTACAGATATTTTCTCCCAGTCCGTAGGTTGTTTTTTCATTTTTATTATAGTTTCCTTTGTCATGCAAAAGCTAATAGGTTTGATTGTGTCCCATTAGTTTATTTTTTCTTGTATTTCTGTTGCATTGGGAGACAGGCCTAAAAAAACATTGCTTTGATTTATGTCAGAGAATGTTTTGCCTATGTTCTCTTCTGGGATTTTTATGGTGTCTTCTTTTAAATTTAAGTCTCTAAGCCATTTTGAGCTTATTTTTGTGTACGATGTGAAGGTGTGTTCTCATTTCATTGATTCACATGGGACCCTGCAACTTATGACTCCATGGACTGTAGCCACCAGGCTCCTTTATCCCTGGAATTTTCCAGTCAAGAGTACTGGAATGGGTTGCCATTTCCTGCTCCAGGGGATATTTCTGACCCAGGGATCAAACCTGCATCTTTTGAATCTCCATCATTGATAGGCAGGTTCTTCACCAGCTGAGCCCCCAGGAGAGCCCTAACTTACCCAACACCACTTGCTAAAGAGACTATCTTTTGTTGATTGTATATTCTTGCCTCCTTTGTCAAAAATTAATTGATTGTAGATGTTTGGGTTTATTTCTGGGCTCTCTGTTCTTTTCCATTGATCCATATGTCCGTTTATGTGCCAATACCCCACTATTGATTACAGTAGCTTTGTAGTAGTGTCTGAAGTTTGGGACGGTTATGCCTTTTGCTTTCTTTTTCCTCAAGATTTCTTTGACAATTCTAGGTCTTTTATGGTTCCCTATAAGTCAGTCTCAAAAATGACAGTATGATCTCTGTTCATTTCCAAGGCAAACCATTCAATATCACGGTAATGCAAATTTATGCCCTGACCAGTAATGCTGAAGAAGCTGAAGTTGAACAGTTCTATGAAGACCTACATGACCTTTTAGAACTAACACCCCCAAAAGATGTCCTTTTCATTATAGGAGACTGGAATGCAAAAGTAGGAAGTCAAGAAATACCTGGAGTAATAGGCACATTTGGTCTTCGAGTACAGAATAAAGCAGGGCAAAGGCTAATAGAGTTTTGCCAAGAGAACGCACTTGTCATAGAGCAAACACCCTCTTTGAACAACACAAGAGAAGACTCTACACGTGGACATCACCAGATGGTCAACACCAAAATCAGACTGATTATATTCTTTGTAGCCAAAGATGGAGAAGCTCTATACAGTCAGCAAAAACAAGACCGGGAGCTGACTGTGGCTCAGATCATGAACTCCTTATTGCCAAATTCAAACTTAAATTGAAGAAAGTAGGGAAAACCACTAGACCATTCAGGTAGGACCTAAATCAAATCCCTTATGATAGTGAGAAATAGATTCAAGGGATTTGATCTGACAGACAGAGTGCCTGATGAACTATGGATGGAAGTTCATGACATTGTACAGGACACAGGGATCAAGACCAGACCCAAGAAAAAGAAATGCAAAAAAGCAAAAAGGCTGTCTGAGGAGGCCTTACAAATAGCTGTGAAAAGAAGAGAAGTGAAAAGCAAAGGAGAAAAGGTAAGATATACCCATTTGAATGCAGAGTTCCAGAGAACAGCAAGGAGAGATAAGAAAGCCTTCCTCAGCGATCAGTGCAAAGAAGTAGAGGAAAACAACAGAATAGGAAGACTAGAGATCTCTTTAAGAAAATTAGAGATACCAAGGGAACATTTCATACAAAGATGGACTTGATAAAGGACAGAAATGGTATGGACCTAATAGAAGCAGAAGATATTAAGAAGAGGTGGCAAGAATACACAGAAGAACTATACAAAAAAGATCTTCGCGACCCAGATAATCATGATGGTGTGATCACTCACCTAGAGCCAGACATCCTGGAGGGCAAAGTCAAGTGGGCCTTAGGAAGTATCACTATGAACAAAGCTAGTAGAGGTGATGGAATTCCAATTTAGCTATTTCAAATCCTAAAAGATGATGCTGTGAAAGTGCTGCACTCAATATGTCAGCAAATTTGGAAAACTCAGGTTCGTCTTCATTCCAATTCCAAAGAAAGGCAATGCCAAAGATGCTCAAACTACGGCACAATTGCACTCATCTCACACGCTAGTAAAGTAATGCTCAAAATTTTCCCAGCCAGGCTTCAGCAGTACGTGAACCTTGAACTTCCACATGTTCAAGCTGGTTTTAGAAAAGGCAGAGGAACCAGAAATCAAATGGCCAACATTCGCTGGATCATGGAAAAAGCAAGAGAGTTCCAGAAAAACATCTGTTTCTGCTTTATTGACTATGCCAAAGCCTTTGACTGTGTGGATCACTATAAACTATGGAAAATTCTTCAGGAGATGGGAATACTAGACCACCTGACCTGCCTCTTGAGAAACCTGTATGCAGGTCAGGAAGCAACAGTTAGAACTGGACATGGAACAACAGACTGGTTCCAAATAGGAAAAGGAGTACGTCAAGGCTGTATATTATCATCCTACTCACTTAAATTATATACAGAGTACATCATGAGAAACACTGGGCTGGAGGAAGCACAAGCTGGAATCAAGATTGCCGGGAGAAATATCAGTAACCTCAGATATGCAGATGACACCACCCTTATGGCAGAAAGTGAAGAGGAACTAAAAAGCCTCTTGATGAAAGTGAAAGAGGAGACTGAAAAAGTTGGCTTAAAGTTCAACATTCAGAAAACGAAGATCATGGTATCCAGTCTCATCACTTCATGGCAAATAGATGGGGAAACAGTGTCAGACTTTATTTTTTGGGGGCTCCAAAATCACTGCAGATGGTGATTGCAGCCATGAAATTAAAGGATGCTTACTCCTTGGAAGGAAAGGTATGACCAACCTAGACAGCATATTAAAAAGCAGAGACATTACTTTGTCCACAAAGTTCCGTCTAGTCAAGGGTATGGTTTTTCCAGTAGTCATTTATGGATGTGAGAGTTGGACTCTCACTGAAAAATTGCTGCTTTTGAACTGTGGTGTTAGAGAAGACTTTTGAGAGTCCCTTGGACTGCAAGGAGATCCAGCTAGTTCATCCTAAAGGAAATCAGTCCTGGGTGTTTATTGGAAGGACTGATGTTGAAGCTGAAACACCAGTATTGTGGCTACCTGATGCAAAGAGCTGACTCATTTGAAAAGACCCTGATGTTGGGAAAGATTGAAGGCAGGAGGAGAAGAGGACGACAGAGGATGAGATGGTTGGATGACATCACCGACTCAATGGACATGAGTTTGGGTAAACTCTGGGGATTGGCAATAGACAGGGAGGCCTGGCGTTCTGAGGTTCATGGAGTTGCAGAGTCGGACACGAGGAGTGACTGAACTTAAACTTATAAGTCAACATTTTTTCCTAGTTCTGTGAAAAATATGGATAATTTGATAGGGATTGCATGAACTCTGCATTGCTTTGAGTAGCATGACCATTTTAACAATATTAATTCTTCTAATCCAAGAGCATAGGATATCTTTCCATTGTTTGGAATCATCTTCAGTTTCTGTTATCAATATTTTGTAGTTCTCAGTATATGTCTTTCATCTCCTTGATCGGGTTTATTCCTAAGTATTTCAGTTTCTTTTGGATGTGATTTTTAAAAGGATTTTAAAAATCATTCCCTTTCTGATATTTCATTGTTAAAGAAATGCAACTGATTTCTATATGTTAATCTTATATCTGGCTTCCTTGATAAATTCGTTTCTCAGTTCTAGTTTTTGTGTGGAATCTTTAGGGTTTTCTATATTTAGTATCATGTTCTGTATATAATGAAAATTTTACCTCTTGGGAAGCTCCTGGATTTCCAAGTCAAGTGGCCACAGAGACATTACAGTGTTAGAGACCAAGCTGATGAAGAGACACCTCTTGCTGTGAGGCCACCTCAGCTTTGGGAATTCACACCCCATCCCAGCCCATTTGTGTTATATTTTCATCACTGATGCTCCTTATATCCTCTCACCCTAACTAGGAGCTGATCTGAAAGATGTTATAAGAAAATTACCCAGGGAAGGTTATTGAATGCAAGTTCAGAAATGGAAGTAATTGATGATGGACCAGAGATTGAAGGAAGTCACATCAGGGGAGGAGTGATAAGCTGGTTTACTGACTTGTAAAAGTTCTTTGTGAATTTTAGGTACAAGTCCTTTCCTGAATATTTAGCATTTTTTTCTCTCAGTCTGAATAATATTCCACAGTATGACTATAACACTTTGTTTAGCCATTTGCCAGTTGATAGTTGTAAATCCAGTTGATTAGTATATCTAGGTTGGGGCTGTTACAAATAATGCTTCTATGAACCTTTGCTTTCAAGTTTTTGTGTAGACATGTGTTCCTATTTCTCTGGGATAAACATCTAGGAATGAGATTACCGAGTTATATGGTAAATATATGATTGGCTTTTTGTAAAGGCAGTCTACCAAACTGTTTTCTGAGATGACTCTACCATTTTGCATTGGAACATTGTATTGCCAGTCTTTTAGATAATAACCATCCTTGTGGGTGTGTGGTAGTATCTCAGTGTGATTTTAATTTTTATTTCTTTGATGACTGGTGATTTTCAGCATCTTTTCAAGTGCTTATTAGCTAATCATACATCACCTTTGTTGAAAAGCCTATTCAGATATTTCACTTATTTTTTAAATTGTGTATCAAGTGTTTAAAATATTCTGTGTATGAATTCTTTGTCAGATATATGATTTACAAATATTTTCTCCTGAGTTTATATCTTGTCCTCACTTTATTAATACTGTTTGAAGAACAAAAGTTTTAAATTTTAATGAAGCTTCTTGTATCAATTTGTTCTTTATGGATCATGCTTTTGTTGTCATATTTTAAGAAGTCTTTGCTGAACTCAAGGCCAGAGATATTTTTCTCTTATGTTCGCTTCCAGAAGTTTTATAGTTTTAGGTCTTAAATTTAAAGCTATGATCCATTTTGTGTTAATTTTTGTGTGTGGTGTGGGGTCAGAGTCCAAGTTCTGTAAAATGAAAACCATACAACCTAACTTAATGAATTAGTTGTAAGGGTTAATTGAGAGAATGTTTATAATCATCATAGTCCAGTACCTGACATGCAGTAGATGTTTAAAAAAGAGTTGTTTTTCTCTTTTACTTAATTTTCTCAAAATTGCACAGCAGAAGGGAAAATTATTATTATTATTTTTTGATACGTTGAACTTCTAAAGCCACATGGGTGGCACATTTGCACATCTACTTAATGTCAGGAATATTTTGGAAATATCTATTGAATAAATTCAAAAATTTAGTTTCAAGATAATTTCTGTACCTGTAGGAAAAGAAGAGCAGAAAGAACTAGATAAAAGAGTGGTTCCATCTGCAAAGACAGCTGAAATATGGTTAATATGCTTAGACCTAAGAAAATACTTGACATGCTTTAGATTAGTCCAAGATCATACTTCAAACCAGGACATGTTTTAGTTTTCTAAAAAAAGAAAGAAGGAAGGAAGGGAAAAACGAAGGTGTTTTTTTTTTTGTTTTGTTTTGTTTTTAGTAATAAAAGGGAAACTAATGAAGAAGTGCTTACTTAAAGAAGAAATTAAACTCCAGATTTTCCATCTTAACTTGAACTTGTTTGTCATAAGGCTTATCTCAGTTGATATATGATACCATTAACCTCTGAGCTTCTTAAAAACAAGGACCATGTCTGTTTGAGTTACTGTTATGTACCTAGTTGTCAGTACAGAGTCTGGTTTATAGCAAGTGGCTAATAAATAGTTGTTGAATTAAAGAGTAGAGAAATTAATAATCATCACATATTCAAGTAGTAAATTTGTTATTTAAAGTCATACCTTAGAAAATTAGTATCTTATTTTAACATCCACAGTCAATATCAAGAATTATTTTAAATTTTAAGTTCAAATTCATACTGTTAAGTTTCATGTCCTTTCCAAGTAAAGAACATCTATCCTTAGAGCAGGGCTATGCTTTGGCACTAGTTCCTGGGAAAACCCAAGCCTTCAGTGTTTGGTTTCCACCAAAGATTTCTTTAAAGAAGAAGGTCTCTAGCCTGAGAAAATTAGAAACCACTGGTTCAGATGAAGTGAATTGTTACGTACTGCTACAGTGCCATCAGAGTGAGGGATCTGTCATGAAGAGAGGGCTGAGGGACCCGTGGCATCAGTGCAGCTGCTGGTACCTGTGTGTGCTTGAGAGCAGGACTGCTGGGAAAAGTCAGCAGTGGTCTGAGCAGCCTCCAGCCATGAATGCTTGCCTCCAGACTGTGACTGTCAGTGACATCATTTTTAAATCTCAGAGTAGAGCTGAATCAACCTCCGTTTAACTGAAAATATGAACATAGTGGGAATTCTTTATTCCTTTTAATAAACACATGGCCAGAGGTCACATCATAGCATCAGAATGTCGGTGTTCATTGTTGACTCTTCATGAAAATGGCCCACTAGCTGTCTTGATTGCATGGTTCCAAACTTTTAAATCTTTGCTCCCACTTCATTTTGATCTCAAACCTAGATACTGTAACCCTGAGTGTGGTATAATCATGCATATTTCATAAGTGCCTTAAATTTTCCAGAGTTGACTCTTCCTGTAGCACATTTGTAAGCACACTGGTCTTCATGTAGTTTCTGAAATATATAGCTAACACGGAGAGCTTCCTGAGACAAGTAGTCAACAGGGAGCTGCCTGTTTACAAGCCTTTTCACATTCTCTCTCACCTCTATCCAACCCCAGGTGCAGACACACTGGGACATAACACATAAATTGGTGACACATCCCAGAAGATATTGGGCTCATAAATCAACAGAGTTTATGTTCCTATTTGACCACGGGGTTTAAATTATTTTGGTCACAGAATGAACTTAGATTATTATCTGATAAGTATATCCAGAAGAAGCCAGTACTGTCTATTTATTCATAGACTGGCACTGCCTTCATTTTATTATTTCCTTTTCATACTTTGTTTGAAAGCAGTTAGCTGATTTTCATGGTTGAGAGAGAACCAGTAATAAATCTTGCTTTTGCTTCATTAAATGAATTATATTTTGAGGTCAGGCTGTGTGTGTAAAGGGAGAAGACGAAATGTGGAGAGAGAAGAGAGTGAGTGAGAATTTTTCCTTCTATTTCTAATCTTTCCCCTAGTCAGAAAAGGTTCTCTGCTAAGAAGTGAGTAAAAAACATGGAAGCTGTGACCTGCTGTAGTCTGTTGGTTGTATGTTTCTGCAGATACCTGCCTTGCACCATCTGATTTCTTAGCTTCTGTGAAATGGAAGATGTTATGTTTGCATGTCTTCCATGCTTAGATATTTGATCCAATGCCATTAAACGTAAAGAATATTTTAACTTTTTCTAAATGTTATAATGGTGTGATATGTTGAATAATGTTTTACATGGCTTTTCAGATCCAAGTAGGGTTTTCCACTACTTGGAAATGTTCATAATTGATGCTGCTATGATCTGTGCCTGAAAAAGATGCCTTTTGCATACTAATGGCTAACAACTCAATTAAAATGGGAGAGTAAAATTATGTGTATTTCCGGTAGTATAGGTATAAGATTATACTTACGTTATTGGTTTTAAAACAAGCCTGATATCTACCAGTTTTAGACTTTCATTAAAAATAATCTGACTGAATGATTCTACTAAATGTGATATTCTCTTTCTTGAGGGAATGACAAATAACACTGAATCTTCTAAAGCGGTTTATCTGATTTATACCATAAAAATAGTGACTAGCTCAAAACACATCAGGCTCTGCTCATTGCATTCTAGGCAGCCAATATCTGAAGCCCTTTTAAAATAGAGACTATAAGAGAACTCATATGAAATTTAATATTTTATTTACAGTTTTAAAGTGTATTTCAATATTAGTGAAACACCTTTCCTATATTTATGTTAAAATTCTGCCCTGTTTCATGACAAGTTATGTTTCTACAGGGTTTTGTTTGTGTTTTTGCTTTTGTTTGCAGGAAGTTGGAAGGGCACACATCTAACTGGTATCTGAGAGTAGGCAGCAGGTTCCCTGCAGGAAAAGTCTAATGGGGCTGAGAAGCAGTGTGTGCAATGCACAGATCCTCTTTCTTCTTCAAGAGTGAGAATCTCAGATCAGTGTGGAAGGCTGATGCTTCCTCAGGAGGCCTTCCTCTTGTAGAAAAAGGAACCCCTGCAGAGCCAGGCCTTTAATAAGCCACGTCTGGGTCCCTGCATGGGTGATTTATGGATTCTTCAGCCAAGGGATATCTTACACTTCAATAAGTGGAGTCTCACTAAAAACATTGCTTCCCTTGAGCCCCTGCTACATGCCAGGCATTGTGCTGGACCCTGGAAATATGATCATGAGAAATAAAATTGAAATGGTTTTTGCTCTCATAGAATTTATAATCTAGTGGGAAAGAGTAACAAATGACTGTCACACTAATAAAAATGTACTTCAAATTGAGATAAGTCTTGCAGTGATAGAAATGTAATCCTCTAAGAATAGGTAACAACAATAACCTTCTGTAGAGATGTGATCAATGTGACCTGAGCTGAGATCTCCAGGATGTGTTACTGTGGCAGAGAATGGTGTCCCAGAAAAGCATGTGCAAAGGCTGTTGTTGGAAGCAACAACCTGCAGGAAGGAGCAACCTGCTTAGGTTGCTGAAAGAAGGCAGGATGCATCTGCTGGGGGAGGCAGATTGGAGGTCCAGAGAAGAAAGAAAGGGGCAGATGAAGCTACACCTTGAAGACCATCTTATAGGGTTAGATCTTTATTCCAGGAGCAGTGGGAAGCCACTGATAGTCCGAAGGAGAAGTCAACAGGAGAAAATTTGTTATGAAGCATTTTTGGCTGTGGTGGAGAAGATGAACTGGGGAGTAGGCTATGGTGTATGCTGGAGGACCAGTTTGGAGGGCATGGCTGTGGATCAGCAGAAGTGATGTGATTTGAACTAGGGAGCAGTGGAAGGATCTAAAATACATTTAGGAGGTGAAATCAAGAGTGGTCAGTGGTAGACCCATACTGGGGCTGAGGAAGAAAGAGGTGTCAAGATAACAGCATGCCTTGCAGGATTCAGCTCACTCAGCTGAGTGGAAGGAAGCCCAAGTTTCAGGACAAGATTATGAGTCTACTGTTGGCTATGCTGAGGTTTCCTCTCTTCTTCCCTGCTTTTCCCACCTTGAACAATCAACTGCATTTACAGCCATCCCAGGGCCCTGGCGCTGCAAAGCATAGGATTGCTTTGTTTTGTTTCAACTCCTGCAGAGCTGAAGGGACACTGAAAGACTCCATGTCACAGTGTAAAACAGATATCACACATTTCAGAAATGGCATAGACTTTCACTTCATTTTCATCTCTAAGTGGACATATCACAACATACACACCATTCAGTTCAGTTCAGTCGCTCAGTCATCTCCGACTCTTTGCGACCCCATGAATGGCAGCACGCCAGGCCTCCCTGTCCATCACCAACTCCCGGAGTTCACTCACACTCACCTCCATCAAGTCAGTGATGCCATCCAGCCATCTCATCCTCAGTCATCCCCTTTTTCTCCTGCCCCCAATCCCTCCCAGCATCTGAGTCTTTTCCAATGAGTCAACTCTTCGCATGAGGTGGCCAAAGTACTGCAGTTTCAGCTTCAGCATCATTTCTTCCAAAGAACACCCTCGGCTGATCTCCTTTAGAATGGACTGGTTGGACCTCCTTGCAGTCCAAGGGACTCTCAAGAGTCTTCTCCAACACCATAGTTCAAAAGCATCAATTCTTCAGCACTCAGCTTTCTTCACAGTCCCACTCTTACATCCATACATGATCACTGGAAAAACCATAGCCTTGACTAGACGGACCTTTGTTGGCAAAGTAATGTCTCTGCTTTTTAATATGCTATCTAGGTTGGTCATAACTTTCCTTCCAAGGAGTAAGCGTCTTTTAATTTCATGGCTGCAGTCACCACCTGCAGTGATTTGGAACCGCAAAAAATAAAGTCTGACACTGTTTCCACTGTTTCCCCATCTATTTCCCATGAAGTGATGGGACCGGATGCCATAATCTTCGTTTTCTGAATGTTGAGCTTTAAGCCAACCTTTTTACTCTCCTCTTTCACTTTCATCAAGAGGCTTTTTAGTTCCTCTTCACTTTCTGCCATAAGGGTGGTGTCATCTGCATATCTGAGGTTATTGATATTTCTCCCAGCAGTCTTAATTCCAGCTTGTGCTTCTTCCAGCCCAGTGTTTCTCATGATGTACTCTGCATATAAGTTAAATAAGTAGGGTGACAGTATATAGCCTTGATGTACTCCTTTTCCTATTTGGAACCAGTCTGTTGTTCCATGTCCAGTTCTAACTGTTGCTTCCTGACCTGCATATAGGTTTCTCAAGAGACAGGTCAGGTGGTCTGGTATTCCCATCTCTTTCAGAATTTTCCACAGTTTATTGTGATTCACACAATCAAAGGCTTTGGCATAGTCAATAAAGCAGAAATAGATGTTTTTCTGGAACTCTCTTGCTTTTTTGATGATCCAGCAGATGTTGGCCATTTGATCTCTAGTTCCTCTGCCTTTTCTAAAACCAGCTTGAACATCTGGAAGTTCGCGGTTCACGTATTACACACTATTAGCTAACTCTAATCCATTAGATAAAATAGTATTTGACCAAGTAATTCTTCAGTGTGACGGGATGGCCACCCAAATTGATGAGTCCTGTTCACCTTTTATGGGCTTCCATCTTGACACACACACATTTAAATGGAACATCATTGCCCATCTGTAGTCTGCCTTACTCTACAGTTCATCCTAACTTTCCTTACTCCAAGTTCTCCTCAGCACTCATTTCCATGACTTGACCCATACTCCCCATCCATCCGCCAATGGCCCCAGCCCCATTTCTGTACACATAGCCTGCAGGGCTCCCCTCTGGGACTTTTACTCCCCGCCTTCTTCCATGTTCCCTCCCCAGGGCTCTTTCACTGAGGCCTCTGGGAATCCGAGTTCTCATTTTCTGAAGGAGGTGGATCTTCCATGCCCTGAGTATCCTCACTTTTGAGATTTATGCTGCTGCTACTAAGTCGCTTCAGTCGTGTCTGACTCTGTGCGACCCCATAGATGGCAGCCCACCAGGCTCTACCGTCCCTGGGATTCTCCAGGCAAGAACACTGGAGTGGGTTGCCATTGCCTTCTCCAGTGCATGAAAGTGAAAGTGAAGTCTCTCAGTCGTGTCCGATTCTTCACCACCCCATGGACTGCAGCCTACCAGGCTCCTCCATCCGTGGCATTTTCCAGGCAAGGGTACTGGAGTGGGTTGCCATTGCCTTCTCCGTTTGAGATTTATGTACCATTCTTAAAGGGAAAGGATCAGTGACTTACTTTGGTACATGAAATGTTGTGCTTAGCAGTAATAATAAGAAAGCAAAGATTTAACCATCACGTGTGCCCAGTGTTTTGCCTTATATTCCCATGGTTGGCTAAACTTCAAGAACTATAAGTAGACATGAGATGAACAGTACAAGTCTCCGTAGCAGTGTCCATCTGGGTGCAGTATCCTCCCAGGGTTTTAAAGGTGCATATACAATCCTTACGTGTGTGTATGAGCATGTAGATCTTTATTCGAATGCATCTGGCATCATATCGACTTGACAGAAGCTAGGAATCACGTCCTAGCTTTACTGTTAGGTAGTTACTGCTGATGGGTATTTACGATGGACATTTAAAACCAGTTGCTGGCAAAGCCACCTCCTTTTACCCCTTATCTTCCTCTGTCTTCATTTCTCTTTTTCTATAGTATCATCCCTGAGGTCTTCTTTCTTCCTTCTTAGTTTACCCTGTAAAAGCCAGGTTCAGCTATTCTGGCTCCAGCATCACCTGCACTGACCCCCCTTTACAGATGCCCGTGTATCCTGGGGGTCTCCTTTTGGCATGTTTTCGGTTCACAGTTGCCAGCATATGCCAGTCTACATTAATTCAGAACAGTGAGTGTCTGTTTCAAGGAAAGTAACTGAGGATGCTAACAAAACTTTGTTTTTTGGAGGGAGATGGGAAAAAAAGACCATATCATAATTGAATATTAATTGGCTGACTGCTTAGTTTTCATTAAGCAAGTCAGATATTAGCAAAAATCAGGCTTCAAATAAAGATTAATATCCAGTGTGAAAAGAGCAGAGAGGTTCCTACTTCAAAGGTTCATTAACTAGCAGAAAAAGGGCACAACATAATCCTCAGTGTAATTCAGAACCAGGCATTCCAGGCTTGAGTGTGATCAGTTAAAGCTAAATTCGCTGCCCTCCTCTAATGTGTTTTTAAGCCTTTGGATTAAAAGCTCTGGTTCTGATGAATATGACAATAGCATGTTATCTATATATCATTTTTATTTTTATTTTTCCTGGAACCTACAAACTGCAAAATTCTCCTTAATTTCACGTTGAGATTATTTTGATTTGACAGTCTTTTGACAACATAAGCATCATTTGGGGAATTTCTGAAATTTCTGACTTTAAGGGAAACAGTGTTGAGTAGATCGATTGATTCATTATCCTCTCTTCAACCATCTTATTTATCTGTCTGCAATTTATGATAGACTGGCCTCTGTGAGAATAGGCTGGTCATAATCACACATGTCCTGTTCTTCATAAGACAGTCTGTTGTGAACATGATTGTGTAAGTTTACACATTTGCATTAAATCTGAGAAGGACATGTTAAATTGACAGACATTGAAGCAGTAGGTTCCGTGGGAAACTTTCATAGAATGAGTTGTTCATATTTTATTGCTATGTTCAGGCATATTTGCAACTTGGAGGAAATTCTGGATTACTTCATTTGTACATATATTCATTTTAGTATTCTTCTCGTTCTGAATTTAACATGATACAGGCTGACATTTTTTGACAAATCATATTCTCACAAATCCTTAAGTTTGTCTTCACTCCTTCCTGGTTATCCTTTTAAATCCTCTGTTTAAAATCCTCCCCAGGTGTTACTCATTTGCTCAAAATCTTGCACAACTGAGCTGTGAAATGCAAGGTTAAACTAAATAATAGTCAACTCTTGGTGAGTTGTGACTCTAGGCAAGTCATTTTATTATTCAACCCATTTCTTTAAAATGAGACATCGGCCTGGAAAATCTCATAGTCTTCTTCTGACTCTGGCATGGAAAGAAACACATTGGGTCAATTATCATCATCTCTGTGAGCATTAGAGTGTGCCCGGCCTAGCAGTCCACTCATTCAAACACACACACGCCCCTTTCCCAAGTCCAGCTCTTGGTGAACAGCTACCTATGTGCTTAGGTGTAGGAGCCCTTGCTGGACCAGCTTGGGCGAGGCCATTTGTCTGGGCACATGGCCCCAGTTGACAGTGCGGCATGCTACTTGTATAGTGTAGGGTCATTTGGACACTCAAAGGCCAAGATCTTCTTCGGCCATGCCACAAGAGTAATCAATCCTTGACATATTTTTATACACCACAGTGTCTTTTTGCAGTTGTACATTTAATCTCCGAAGCTTCATCAAAGCCTTTTCCACAGCAGTAGGTGGAGGTCTCACTCCTCTTTTGTCACTTCTATGCTTTTGCTTCACCTGCACGTGAGCTTCCTAGTTGTTAGGTTAGAACAGACCTTCTGTGTGTCCACCAGAGATCGAGACAGTCCTGCATAAATGGGTCCTCTCCTTGGGGTGTTGATGCGCCCTTTTTTTGGCCATAGAGGAAGCTGATATTATATAAGGAGCTCTAGGAGTGTAGCCAGAGAGTGACTGGGATTAGATTAAAGGAAAAGATTATTTTCCACCTACGTCAGATTTTTCTTCTTGTTTTTTGCTTTCTCTGTTCCCAGCACTTTGGTGAAGGAGGGAGGGCACTAGACAGGGGCTTGAGAAATTTGGGAACCATAATCCTAGCTCTGCCTGTAACTTCCAGTGAGACTTAGACTGTTCAATGAGAAAATCTTAGACAGCGGGTCTCTTGTGTAAAAGTTCTGAGTAACCCTGGCTCAGTTCAGCACTGCTGCCTAAGTAAGACAAGCTAATGGCTAAGTGTGCAGTCTCTTCCCCCTGTAGCCTCTAAACCAACCTAACCCTCCTCTGTGACTCCCTCAGACTCCAGGCTCTGCAGCAAGTATGCATGACCTTAACCCCTGTACAGTGGTTCTCAAGTCTGGTATTGAATACTTCCAAGCTGCAGGGACTCACTACCAGTTTGCTGCTGTTAGGAGGCATGAGCTTCTTTGTGTGGAGTCTCAATGGTGCCTCTGAAACACCCCTAAGATCCAGTCAGTTCTTAACCTTTAGACCAAAACTGAATACCCTTCATCCTTTCTTTCTGGCAGCTTTTACATGCTATCAGGTTCCTCATGAGTCTTCTCAAATTCAAACAAAACAGTCTTCCTGCCTTAGTCACTTAATGCATATTTGTTGTGGGAAGGAATGAATGATTTAATGAATATAAAGTGATTTTCAGAGTGTTCTTCCTTCAGGATACTTTCAGGATGAAATTTTTTTAGGACAGCGTTCCACTCAAAATTCTGGTCTCGAGTGTATGAACATAGTGCCCGAAACTCAAACTGGTGATGCAAGCGTGACAACTCATTGTTGCTTTAATGTGGACATTGAACACTTAACCAGTGCAGCTAAGGTTAAATGAATTATTTATGCTGCTATTAAAAATCATGTTTTCAAAGGCTATTTAATGGCACTGTGTAATAAATGGAGAAATCAGGCTCAAAAATGGTATATACAGCATGATCCCAATTATATATAAAAATATAAATATGCAAAGGAAAAATTCTCAAAGGAAATGCATCAAAATGTTACTGATTATCTCTGGAGAGTGTAATCATAGGTGATTATGATTTTCAACTTTATCCCCTTATATCTTCCATATAAGCATGTTTTATAATCAGGAAAAAAAAGTTATTTCTTTAAAAAGATCTGAACCCTTCTGAGAAACTTTATATCATGACTTGTGTTTCCTGATTTTCCTTATCTGGATTCTTTCAGAATCTTGTGTCAGAATTTCATCTTAGTTCTCCCACCTCTCAGGGCATCTTGAGGCTCTCTGGGATATAACCACCATGTAATGTGGCAATAATCCCTCAGTTAAATGCTTCTGCTTTACCCTGTGAGTTCTATGATATCATTCTTACACTTACCTTTATTATTTTAGTTTAATGCCTGCATTTTCCACTAAAGGGTTGCATGAGGTTTAAGAGAAAAAAAAAACCTTTTTCTCACTACCAATTCCACTATTCCTAGAACATAAGAGATGCTTGAAAATTACGTGTTGAGTGCAAGGTCGCCCCACTTGTCTACTTACTAGCTGTGTGAGCGGGTGCAGGACACTGTGCTTCTTTGCCTGTCTGGGAGATGACTCCTGCTTTCCTCCTCTACTGGGTGTTTTGGATTTCAACGAGGCTAACATTGTCTAATCATCTTTGATAGTAGGCTCTTGGCTTCTCAGTGCATCCTCTTTGATGATTTCAAATGCCAAGAATCACCTTCTCCCAAGGCTTTTTGTCCTCTCCCTAGCATACTCCATGTTCCCTGTTGATGTGAAGTAAATCCAGGGACAGATCACTTCTGACTCACCGGCTGCCAGCCACTGTGCTTTGTTTTTCTCTCATTTTAAATATTTATTAGCTCTCATTTGCCTATCAGCTCTGCAAGGTTGTATTATCTCCATTTTATTGCTGAGGAAGCCAGGACATAAAGTTGGTCATGCACAGTAGCAGCTCTTTGACACCAAGCAGTGTTACTGCAAGACTGCCAGTTATGTCTGTGGGCCCAGGCGGGTGCTGTGGGGAACAGCACAGCCTGCGGGGCAGCGGGGAGTGGGCAGAAGCCAGTGTGGGTAAGCAGAGCCCCCAGCATGAGATGTGAGCACAGGACAGCCTTCTCTCCCTACAGTGCTTACCCTTATCCTTCCTTTCATCCGTCTGTTTTCAGTTTAGATCTGACGTTTATTTTTAGAAACCAATACAGAGAAATTTGAGGCTTCTCAAGTGACTTGGTGGTAAAGTATCTGCCTGCGGGATGTAGGACACTTGGGTTCCATCCCTGGGTCAGGAAGATCCCCTGGAGAAGGGAATAGCAACCCACTCCAGTATTCTTGCCTAGGAGAATCCCATGGACAGAGAAGCCTGGTGGGCTACAGTCCATGGGGGTCACAAAGAGTCGGATGTGACTTAGACACTGAGCAACAGCAACACAGAGAAACTGACCTCATGCCCTCCATTTCTTGGTTTTGCAACATAACTTTTATTGACATGATAAAATACTTTGTTCCCCTCATGTATTTAGCCTCTGCCCACAACTATTAATATAAAAAGGGTAAAAGACCTGTCCCCTAGAGATGGGAATTGCCCACCATTTTTGAGTGTGAGGAGTTCAGTTCTGGGGTGCTTCTGCATTAGTGTCTGCAGAGAGCACAGCAGGAGGGTGCAGCCAGCCCAGGCTGGGCTTAGGTGTTGGCTGAGTCTTCAAGGCAGGAAGAGCTGGATGTGTGGCAGACAGACCTAGTGTTCATCTCTGCTCCGTAACCACCCATGCAATCCAGGGCAAGGAAGTTGACACCAGCTATCTTATCCATAAAATGTGGAGATAATAATAAATGCACAGGTTTTAATTTTTGAAACATATTGTATGAAGCAGCATGGCGTCCAGCACATAATCTACATTAGGAAATGGCAACCATCACTATTCTTGCCTGAAAAACTACCTGGACAGAAGAGCCTGGAGGGCCGCAGTCCATGGGGTCGCAGAGTCAGACACAGCTGAGTGATTGAGCATGCATTCATGCATCAGCACTTAAACACTCAGGTAGTGTTTATGATTATGCTGGCAGTTATTATTATTGGTGGTGAAAGCTAGTAATTTTTAGTCAACTCATTGGTCAAGAGAGTCCCTAAGCACAAAATTCCCAGTAGTATCTTCCATACCTTTATAAAAGGAGGATTACAGAAGAAGTATCAGAAAGAATTCAACATACTGACCCCATTTTCAAGTAGTTTATATATATGGGGTTTTTAGGAGTTGAACTGGAAGGATTTCCTGCATTGACTCCTGGTTTGATGGGAGTCAGCCCAGGGATCATTGGTGTGATTATTCGAGAACACTCCTGAGGGGTAGAGAAAGGGTCAGCCTACAGCTCTGTGCTTTTGACCTGGCCACACGCACCCCTCAACAGTCAGTGTGATAGTCTGACCAGCTATGGAGCCCTGATAAAATCAGGCTGCTACACCACAGCCTCCATCAGTGATCCCCACAAAGTGCTGGGGAAGCTGCCAGCTCCATCTGGTGTCTGCCTCTAAGGGCTACATCACTGCTGTCTGCCCATCTTACAGCATTCACATGGACCAAGCCAGATGAGTGCAGGAGAGTCCTGAAGGGGGACGCTCTGACTCATTCACTCATGTGGCCGAGGATATACCACTGAGGGGAAGGCCTGAGGAATCAGGTTAATCATGAGGAGAAGGGCCTTGACACAGGTGATGTCATGGGAGCCTGAGTCATGAACACAGAGTCCCCACTTCTCTGCCCATTCACCTGTGATCACATACTGCACATCATATTGTAGGTATTCATGTATATATTTGAGTCCCCATCTGGATTTTGAATTCTGTGAAAGAAAGCACTCTGAGAGGACTGTTTTTGTCTCTGCCTTCCAATGCCGAGTCAGTGCCAGGCACCAGGAGACACAGTGTATGCCGGGGAGGGAGAAGAGGCAGGCAGGCAGGGAGGAGCGGCCTCTCCCCAAGGCAGAGAGGAGAGAATAAATGGCCCTTTCGGTTCCATTCATAGTCTGCAATTCCAGGGATACAGAGAACCCCTGGCCAGCACTTCAGAGCCGCCTTGCTTAGCCCCACACGTCCCAGCTGCTCCCTGTGTCCCTCTCACGGGCCTTTGCAGTCAGGTCGGCTCCCCAATGTCACCCCTGATTCTAGTTACTGACTTTTCTTATGCTTCCTCCCTACAAAAGAGCTAGAAAGATAATTCCAAAAGAAATTGCTTAGCTTTGTATTTTCTATGATTTTAGAAGCTTTTTCATGCCAGCATCTCACCTAGTTGTAATAACAAAAATGTGACTTCTTTTACCACTGTACCTTCCGAGGCTTAATGCTATAGTAACTTTCAGAAGAATAAAATCTCCTGCATCTCTGGGGCCTCAGAACTTTTACCAGGAATTGCTTTTACTCTTGGCTTATAGCAAAAGGGGAAGTGTGTACTAACCAACTAATTGGGCCCCAGAAGTTTACCAAATAAGTGTCAGTACTGTTCTTTCTGTAAAGAAGATCCTGTCCTTTAGAAGATGGGTATGGTTAAGTGTCAGGGCAGTGGAGAAATGTGGCTGCTGGAAAGGAATTTGGCTGTTTGAGGGAATAAGGAGGCATCACTCCAAGAGATAACCAGAGTATCAGTACACAGAAAGGGAATGTGTCCATGTGTCCATGTGTGTCCCTTGTAAAAGATTTTAAACTCTCTCACACGGGAAAACTGGGCATCAGACATGGAATTTTCCCAGAATGATGAGTGTCAGTGTGGAAGTAGGTTGGCTTGAATTCATTGGCCCACAGGCTGAAATGACAGTGTTTCACAACTAGTACAGAGCATAGAGAAGAGGTCTGTTGGAAGGCTGCCACTGTGAAAGGAATCAGCATGGAATCAGTTCTTCCTTTGTACACACGAGGTATGGGCTGTGCTGGGAGAGAATCTTCTTGAGCGCTGGTTCTCAGTGTGGCTGAGAGGAGGGATTGGGAGGTCATTTAGCCTGGACTCCACCTTGGACTGACTGAAGCAGAATTTTGTCGAGTGGCTAAAAATAGACTTACTGCACTAGAGAAGTAAGTCTGATGGTGAATTTTTCAAAACTGATGAATTTAACTTTATAGTTTATATACCTTTTCACCAAGTAATTCTGGTTCTACAAGTCTGTTCTAAGAAAACAGTCATAATTTGGACAAAGATTTATGGAGAAAAATATATAATAGTATTATAGATGGTATGAGAAAAATGGAATGACCTATATATCTCCAATAGGCGAATGCTTAAATTAATTGTGGAATATCCATAAATGTTGCATATATTCAGTAAAATGGAATTTTAAAGGATAATTAATAACTAAGAAGATCCTCTTAATTATAGGTGATCAGTAGCAAGGTACAAAATCATCCAAGTATGTAAAAGGGAAAGTATGTGATTTCACTTATGAGGTGCTTACAAATAGCCAGATTCTATTTCAAATCCTAAAAGATGATGCTGTGAAAGTGCTGCACTCAATATGCCAGCCTCCTGAGAAATCTGTATGCAGGTCAAGAAGCAACAATGAGAACTGGACATGGAACAACAGACTGGTTCCAAATCAGGAAGGCTTTCCAATGGTGGTTACCTGGGACTGGAGGACCGGAAATGGAGAGCTATTTTTTTATATTTATTTATTTGTAACTGATTGATTGCTTTACAACATTGGTTTGATTCCTGTCATACATCAACACGAATTAACCATAGCAGTACATATGTCCCTTCCCTACCCCACCCCTCTAGGTTGCTACATCGCCTCAGTTTGAGTTCCCTGAGTCCAAAAGCAAATTTCCATTGGCTGTCTATTCACATATGGTAGTGTATATGCTTCCATGCTGCTCTCTCCATTCATCTCACCCGCTCCTTCCTCTCCCCCGCCTTCTCCACAAGTCTGTTCTCTATGCCTGTCTCTGTTGCTGCTCTCTGAATAGGTTCATCAGTGCCATCGTTCTTGATTCCATAAATATGCATTAATATATGACATTTGTTTTTCTCTTTCTGACTTAACTTCATTCTATATAATAGGCTCGAGGTTCATCTGCAGGAGGTGGAGAGCTATTGTTTAATGGGTGCAGAGTTTCAGTTTGGGATGATGAAAATCTGGGAAGGAGGGTGATGGTGAATGTATAACATTGTGAATATACTTAAGGCCACTAAAATGTATACTTGAAAATGGTTAAAGCAGCAAGTTTTATGTTGTTTCTGTTTTACCATGGTAGAAAGACCCTTCCCCCTCAAGTGCTGTGGGATGTGTGAGGACCACAGTGGGAACTGCACTGTAAGGTCTTCATGGCTGCAGCCAGGCCTGCTTCTTTAGGAAGAGGGCAGCTGTACTCTCACATGAAAGAAAATAAAGGCTGTGGCTATGAGAGAAGACGTTTTATCTGTAGAGGAGGTCCGAATTTTTTTTACTTTTTTTCTTTTTTTTTTTTTTAGTTGTTTTATTTTATTATTTTTTTTAAATTTTATTTTTACTTTATTTTACTTTACAATACTGTATTGGTTTTGCCATACATTGACATGAATCTACCACTGGTGTATACAAGCTCCCAATCCTGAACCCCCCTCCCACCGAGAAGAATCAACATTGTAACAGGATTTATATGTAGGTGATGAAAATATGGGTTGTTTTTCCATCTTTAAAATAAAAAATCTATAATTTCCCCAAAGGATATAGAGTAGAAGCTCAGAACAAAAGTTATTTGGAAACTACAAAAATCATACTGATGTTTGTCAAGTCTATGCCTAGCCAAATAAACTACTTGAAACTGTTCCAGTGGGGGTGGGGGGAAGAAAAATAATTTTAAAATGTTTTCTATCTTTGTTATTAGAGTGAGAGTTGTTAGCAAATTATTGTGACTTATATACAACAAGCAGTGCAAACTTTAATCTACATAATATGGTACGTCCCTTTGGAAGTCATCTTCTTGAGAACCCCCTCTAAAGGGCTACCACTGCAGAGAGCACAGCTTCAGACTGCAGAGTACATCAGAAACTTGGTTATTGTTGTTTAGTTGCTAAGTTGTGTCCAACTCTTTGCAATCCCATGGACTGCAGTATGCCAGGCTTCTCTGTCCTTCACTATCTACCTGGAGTTTGCTCAAACTCATGTCCATTGAGTTGTCCATTGGATGGTATCATGGGATACCATCCAACCATCTCATCCTCTGTAGTCTCCTCCTCCTGCCTTCAATCTTTCCCAGCATCAGGGTCTTTTCTAATGAGTCAGTTCTTCGCATCAGGTAGCCAAAATATTGGAGCTTCAGCATCAGTCCTTCCAATGAATATTCAGAATTGATTTCCTTTAGGATCAACTGGTTTGATCTCCTTGCAGTCCACTGGGCTTTCAGGAGTTTTCTCCAGCAGCACAGTTAGAAAGCATCAATTATTCAGCACTCAGCCTTCTTTATGGTCCAACTCTCACATCTATACATGACTACTGGAAAAGCCATAGCTTTGACTAAATGGACTTTTGTCGGCAAAGTGATATCTCTGCTTTTTAATACACTGCTTGGGTTTGTCATAGCTTTTCTTCCAAGGAGCAAGCATCTTTTAATTTCATGGCTGCAGTCACTGTCCACAGTGATTTTGGAGTCCAAGAAAGTACAACTCGGAGGTAGTCACGAATCATCTAGGGCCCTGTCTTGTGAACAGGTGGGTGGTGCCATGAATTTGTTCCCTTCCTTTTTGAGGTATGGTTTTCCTCATAGGTCCTTTGAATGAGGATTAGGTGGTGTGGGAAACCTTCCATTTTTATTTCCACTGTTAAAGGCTCTTTCCCCATGTTGTGAGAAGGGAACTGCCACCACCCAAACCTGCCATTACTTATCTGTCAAGGTCATTAGCAGCAAGCAACAAAAACTAACTGGAA
The DNA here is from genome assembly GCF_014754425.2 of Oryx dammah. Classification (NCBI taxonomy): domain Eukaryota; kingdom Metazoa; phylum Chordata; class Mammalia; order Artiodactyla; family Bovidae; genus Oryx; species Oryx dammah. Next base: position 9,848,150 of record NW_024080444.1, on the reverse strand, counting down.
CTCAGAGATTCCCTGGTAGTCCAGTGGTTAGGCCTCTTTACTTTGATTGCCAGACCTGGCTTCAGTCCCCGGTCACGGAACTAAGATCCCGCAAGCTGCACAGCGCAGCCAAAAACAAAACAAAAAACTTACTGTAAAGTGATTTAGGCACTACAGAAACTTAGTGGAAAGTTATTAAGACATCCCCGGGATATCCAAGGAGTCAGAAAAACAAGGTCAAACAATAGGTGAGAAAGGGAGGCTGCTCAGCTGGGAGGTGAATAGGACCAGCTCACTTCCCCTTCCGGGGCCCTGGAGCAGGGCTCTGCCATCAACACACGTGAGCTGCTGCTACCTTTGAGAGCATCCTCCTCCACTGTTTCTCTGCATCTCTGTCTGGTCACAGGGTCTACATCCTGGGCAGGTGGAGCCAAAGTTGGCCTGGCTTAGTCTGTACCTGCCGCCAGGAACCCTGGGCCAGGGCGTATCTGGCATCTTTCAGCATTTGTAATGGCATGTGAGCTCTGCCTTCCATTGAGACTTCGAAAGGGAGAAGGGGTTTCAGAGGCTGAGGAGCCAAACCGATGACAGATAGCCAGCTTGATGAGCACACGCCTATCATTTGTTAATCCCTGCCCGAGTCCAGTAATGAGCTGGTGATTATCCCTCAGTGCAGCGGCTGGCCATCAGTTTACTCTCGGTCATTGAAGCATTTTCTGCGTGGGGGATTGTCTGAGGTTCCAAACTATGTGCTGATGAATTACTGGGATTTCATGTATCGTGTCTTCATCTGGTGTAATCAGACTGGTAGATGAGGCTGCCTGCCCTGTGGATTATACTTAGTAGAGGCGAGGAGTGGGAGAGAGAGTAGGGTAGGTAGCATGCAAGGACAGCTGCTGCCTCTAGAGGTCCCTTTTAAAGGGCCTAGTAGAGTTCCAAAAACACAGTGACTTTGGAATTCCAATAATCAGACTGGCTGTTGGGCTTTTCCCTTTTGCTAGCAGAGGAAGTACAGGGGTTTGGCATGACTTTGGCAAGAATGTGATATGACACCATCCTGTCACTGGATTGTGGCTCATCTCAGTCCTCTAATCATAGGCAGAAGTTTACTCTTGAGTGTGATGACTACTTCTGTCTTTCATTTTCACGTCACTTGTGTAGTACTCTAGCTACAGGCTGACTGACAGCTCCAGACACCAGTGTCCCTGTGGCCAGAGCACTGGCAGACTTCAGGGGAGTTCACACATCCCTGGAGGCAGTACAGCAGAGGGTAAACAGGTGTTTATGGCAGGTGAAGGCAAACTTCTTCTGAGAGTCTAGACAGCAGGTGGGAGAAATGCATTAGTCAAGGTTTTTAATGCATATACTTTTCCAGCAGAGGTGTTCACTTGTTCCAGCAACACACTAAGAACTGCATCAGGAGGTCCATTCTATAATGCTTAAAAAACCATCCCAGTCACGTAGAGTGGTGGGCAGTGGCAGCTGGAACCTCCAATTGTGATGTGTCCCCAGTGGTTCAGACTACACTTGGAGAAGCTCTGCTTTGTTTGATTCCTCACGCACAGCAGGGACCTTTTATTTTTAACAGAAACCTTTTTCTTTTTTTTTTTTTTCCTCCCCTGCATGAAGTCTTACTCAGAAACCCAATCTATGAATCAAATACAAATTCTGTTCTGGTGGCTGAAGCTCACACACTCCACATGGATTCCAGCCCTTGCAGGGACCCCTGAGCCCCCACCCTACAGCAGTGGGGCTCAGTGTGACAGCCCTCCAGGCATGGGCATGACACCCTCTGTCTGTCTCTGCCTCGAAGAGTTGGACACCATTGACTCCACTAGTGTCTCCCACAGGTGGTCAGTAAATAGATATCAGACTAGTGACTGTGACAGTTTGAAGAAACATCCAGCAGTTTCTGCACTGGAGGAGTCAGGGAAGCATAAACCCACGTACTCCTAATCCCATTCCTGTTTAAATGCTTTATGTACACCGTGTAGTCATAGGAAGTTTCTGGCATACTCAAGATTTGAGACCATTTATCTATGGAGACTAGGTGTTACAGAAATAAACTCTTTTGTGTTTTATTGTGAGCTGCTTTAAGCCCATTTGGAAGGTAGCTGGGGTGTAACTCACTAAATGAAGTTATATGCAAATCTAAGTATATCCTCTTCCACCTGAAGGACCTAGCAAAAGGTGGGAAGCTCCACATCATGACTGAGAATAGTGCCGCCTGGTGGGGAAGGAGGAAGGGAAACTCTCAAAACAGCCTTATGTTCTTGTGTTCTTCTGTGCAGCCTTATGTTCAATTTGGTTGGTTATTCTTCTTTATTCTTCTACTATGAATAAAGAAAAAAGTTCTGAAAGCAAGAAATTGAAGATAGCAAGCAAGATTGTCTCCCCTAGATTTTGACGTGAAAGAGAGTGTAGTGACGGTGACTGATACATAGCAGTTAGGTGGGCGCTGAGCTGGAAGGGGCTCTGTGAGGTCAGCTGCTTTGTGCCAAATTAAGATTTGCTGTGAGTCAAGTGTTTGCCGACAGTAAGAAACAAACTATATCTCATACACTTAATTCCGGACACCTTTTCAAACAAGAATTATTCCTCACTCTAAGGTTGCATACGTTTTAGTTTACTAACAAGGTTGTATGTTTATGATAAATGCCTTGAGTATCCTTTATACATGGAAAGTGAAAAAGTTGGCTTAAAGCTCAACATTCAGAAAATGAAGATCATGGCATCCGGTCCCATCACTTCATGGGAAATAGATGGGGAAACAGTGTCAGACTTTATTTTTTGGGCTACAAAATCACTGCAGATGGTGATTGCAGCCATGGAATTAAAAGATGCTTACTCCTTGGAAGGAAAGTTATGACCAACCTAGATAGCATATTCAAAAGCAGAGACATTACTTTGCCAACAAAGGTCTGTCTAGTCAAGGCTATGATTTTTCAGAGTTGGACTGTGAAGAAAGCTGAGTGCCGAAGAATTGATGCTTTTGAACTGTGGTGTTGGAGAAGACCCTTGAGAGTCCCTTGGACTGCAAGGAGATCCAACCAGTCCATTCTGAAGGAGATCAGCCCTGGGACTTCTTTGGAAAGAATGATGCTAAAGCTGAAGCTTCAGTACTTTGGCTACCTCATGTGAAGAGTTGACTCATTGGAAAAGACTCTGATGCTGGGAGGGATTGGGGGCAGGAGGAGAAGGGGACGACAGAGGATGAGATGGCTGGATGGCATCACTGCCTTGATAGACGTGAGTCTGAGTGAACTCCGGGAGTTGGTGATGGACAGGGAGGCCTGGTGTGCTGTGATTCATGGGGTCGCAAAGAGTCAGACACGACTGAGTGACTGAACTGAACTGAACAGGTCATATCTCTGTGGCCATTGGCAACACCTTGGTGATATGGTCCCGGGAATTGCGCTCAGGATTGGTTTGAGGTAGTTATTCTAAAGGGTAGTAAACCTGTGTTGAAGGTCAAATCTGTAAAACTAAGGGATAACTTCCCCGCTTGGAGGTGGCTTGTGGTGGGTGAGTAGGTAGGACTGTGGCTTCATATCCATCAAGGCTTTGACTTGCCTCTGTTAGGAGTAAAGAAGGGCCAATTGAAAGGGCCTGAGGGCAAGCAGAGAGAGAAGGAAGTCAGGGTTTGAAAACTTAAAATACTTCCTTTATTTGTAATAAAGCAGACGCTGGAGAGTGTGGCTTACATCTGTGGGCGAAGGATTCTCCTGATACACTGGACCTGAGAATTAGGCCTTCTGGTGACCTGTGGTGCAAGATACCACCCATTCCTTCTGTGGAAGGATCAGAGCAGCTTCACAGAAAGAAAGAAAGTGAGGGGCAAACCAGAAGTTTCCAGATCACCCCAGCTCTGCTTTTCTTCCTTAAGAGTGCTTTGGCTATTCAGGGTCTTCTGTGTTTCCATACAAATTGTAGAATTGTCCTAGTTCTGTGAAAAATGTCATTGGTAATTTGATAGGGATTGCATTGAATCAGTAGATTGCTTCGGCAGAGGAGGGATAAATTGGGAGATTGGGATTGACATATATAGACTACTGTATATAAAATAAATGACTAATAAGGATTTACTGTATAGTACAGGGAACTCAATACTCTGTTACGGCCTATATGGGAAAAGAATCTAAAAAGAGTAGATATGTGTGTGTGTCTGTGTATTATAAAACTGATTCATTTTGCTGTGTACCTGAAACTAATACGCTGTAAATCAACTATACTCCAATAAGAATTAAATTTTAAAAAATGAATTAAAAAAAAGCCAGGAGTTATTACCCCCAATAGTGCTTCCTCTACATGGAAAAAATCTTCAGATGAAGGAAGAAACATACTCTTGTTCTCCCTCTGCCCTCATCACCAAAGCATCTGGGTTTTAGCTCAGAGTTATCCCAGAGCTAATGTAGCTTCCTAACCCAGGAGACCAGACAGTGTCTATTTAGAAGCAAGCTACACCTTCCAATGTTCTTAGTACCAGGTTCATTTTGGGAAGGGAAGGGAAATGAAAAGTGATATGATAACCCTGGGGGCTTATACAGAATACAGTTCATCTTACCTTTTCAATTCTGCATTGCCTGAGGTCAAGTATTATGAAAGCCAATAAGAAACTTGTTTTCATTTGACTAAGTTTGATGCAAACTATCAACTCTGCAGAGCCTCTTCTTTTGTTTGTTTGCCTATAGCTTTAAGTGGAAGCATAGTCTGCAGTGAGAAAGTATACATACTTGCCTCGTATACTCTTGAATCCAGCAATAACTCAGGAATCGAACCCAGGTCTCCCACCTTGCAGGCAGATTCTTTGCCATCTGAACCACCAAGGAAGCCCAGTAAAAGGACCACTCCTTTATGAAGCCAACTTTCTGTTAATAATGAAAAGTAATCTAGGGTGGGTTTCTAATCATAAACCACTAAATATTTCCAGTGTGTGCCTCTCATTTAAACCACAGGATCATGCCTAGTCTGCATTTATAACTTGACTGGTCAAGTGTGCATTTCAGTCAGTGAGATGGGCCTCATCCGTAAAATACCAGGATTAGCAAAACATGAATTGTTAAATGTGCAGAAAGTTTATCAAAGTAGTCAAGTATTTAATTCCTTTGTATTAAAATTTTATTGTCATACTCAATACATACAAATTTAAGTCTGCAAACTGTGTCTGTAAACTAACTCTGTGCCCCACAAAAAAGGGTTTTCCAGGATGAACTACTGGGGGATTTACTCAGGAGTTGCTGCCTGAGGAGGAGGTGGAGTAGAGTGGAAGAAGTAAAGTAAGAAGACTGGCCATAGGGGTCCCCGTGATCCCCCATGAAAGGAGCGGCCAGTCAGTGAAGGAGAGATGCAGGCAGAAGAAGGCCTGTTGAGGCAGGCCCAGGGTTCTTCAGAAGAGGGCTGCCAAACAGGACAGCACCTCCCAGCCTCATTTGACACACTGTGGATGTTCCTGGCACTGTCCCCTTGCTGCTGCTTCAAGACCTGCCAACTCCAGTGATGGTCTGCTTCTCTTCTGGCCCCGCTGTCCTCAGGTCTTTGGCTCTTACACAGCTTCATTTCTCCAGAGCTTGCATGGAGGCTCAGTTTCCTTGTCAGTAAAGTGGGGGCAATTCAGTCTCTGCCTACTTCATGGAATGATTGTGGGGATCAGATGAGATGTATGTTAAAGCATTTTGTTGACTGCAAGATGCTGTATAAATGTCAGGTGTTATAAATCATTAACCAGTCTATTTTTCAGCCAAAGCAGTTTCTATGCACATTTTACTTACCCTCTGAACAATTCTCTGTCAAATAGCAAATATAAATGCCGATGTTTCTTCCTTCTTGGATTATGGTGATTCCTTTGCAACTTTATGATCTAGGCTGAATCTTTAAGTACTCCTTTGGTTCATAACTCTTCCCCTGAACACCCATGCAAGATCATAATCCATAAAACACAGAGGCAATAACTCCTTTTAATTGCCAGGAATTCATCATTTGCTAAGTTCTAAATGCAGTCACTTAGACATTTGCCTTGAAAAGCCCAACTCCGTTTATTCTGCAGAGCCGAGACTGTGTGAAACTAGGCCCTCCTGCCGAGGGAGAAGTCGTCCAAGTCAAGTGGCCTGATGGCAAACTCTATGGGGCCAAGTATCTTGGATCAAATGTTGCCCACATGTACCAGGTGAGTGCTGCCCTGGGTCTGATGCTTGCTGAGATAGACAGGAGAAGCCAGAGGGCAGATGGTATATCCAGTGTGCTGTGGGTCAAGAAACTAGAATTTAGAACACCTGCTGTTTTATAAAAAAGGCAAAGTTTCAAAGACTGATGACCCAGATAATAGAGTTTTATTCTGGGGATAATAAAGTTCAATACTGGGAAACTAACAACATTTGATAAATGGATTAGTAGTCAGGAATATAGTTAGGTCAAAAAGATGACTGACCGGATGGTAGGCTGCTTTCTTGTGTTTCTGTTATATGGGAAAAGAATAAGTGGCTGGATTACCTAACTAAGCCAAGTCAGTGATGGCTGTTCATCACCCAGCAGCCCCTGAATGGGTGGCTTTTCCCCGACAGACATCATCCCTGTTGACATTTCAGCAAACCTAAACCAGCACAAATGGAGCCATTTGTGCACCCAGGCATGCATGCATGCTAAGTCACTTGAGTCGTGTCTGATTCTGCAACCCAATGGACTGTAGCCTGCCCAGGCTCCTCTGTCCATGCAGATTCTCCAAGCAAGAATACTGGAGTGGGTTGCCATGTTCTCCTCCAGGGGCTCTTCCTGACCCAGGGACCAAACCTGCATCTCTTAGGTCTCCTGCGTTGGCAGGCAGGTTTCTTTATAGGATGCTTTTATGATGAAAAGTACAGTTGTCAGTTGGGAAGTCTGTTCACTGAACAATGGTATATACTATTTTAAAATATGGATACAACTAAAAGGTCTTCCCTGGTGGCTCAGACAGTGAAGAAGATTCCTGCATTGCAGGAGACTGGGGTTTGATCCATGGGTCGGGAATATCCCCTGGAGAAGGAAATGGCAACTCACTCCAGTTTTCTTGCCTGGAGAATTGCATGGACAGAAGAGCCTCGCAGGCTACAGTCTGTGGAGTCACAGAGTCAGACACAACTGAGTGACTAACACTTATACAATTAAAATTGAACTATATCCCTATTAGAAATGAGGATGAGTTAAGCTCTAGTAAGAAAAACAACATGGATGGCACATATGTGTTTCTATTCCTTCAGAAAGACTTTTTAAAAGGAAAAGATTTATTAGAACCAATACATTATAGTACTTCTAGTAATGTGATGGCAGAAATCAACATTCTCAAGCAGTAGTGTAAAAACAGGAAGTCTGAAGTAAAGGGAGAAAAAGCAAGAAGGTTCAGGCCTGTTAAGTTAAAAACAGCTTGAGAATGATAAGACTTCCAGTTTCCTCAGAGAAATTGTTCAAAGACTGATAAGGGGCTTGGGCTTAAGTGGAAAAGAACATTAAAAGACTGAACCAAAAACTGGAGCACAGTGTAATTAGCAGTGTTCAAAGACATTTGGAAAACTTAGGGAAGGACATTTTTTAAGGTGCAGAAAAAGCCAAGGGGAGTGTGTGTGTGTGTGTACACTTAAAGGCCATTTCCCCCTCTATATTGGTGACATTGTTAAGTTGCAGATTGAGGTCATTTACAGCAGGTTAGATGTTGGAGCGTTTTTGTATCAGAATGTCCCAAATCAGGCAAAAATTAGAAGACAGGCTGGTAATACTGGAGTCTCCTAGAAAAAAGCTTTACTACATCATTCAAAAGAAAATAATTACATTTAATTAAACAATACATGCAAAAGTGAAGCATCTTACATGTAGCAAAGCCATTAGCTACATGAAAATTATCATAATGAGGACATGTTGAAATTCTGGCTAATTAGTAATTAGTGTGTTAACTTCAGTCGAATTTATGATGGCCTATCAACATAGAACAGTGAGCATATTTATAGACTCAATGAAAAAGTTAAGACTGATATTAAAATTGTCTCTCAAGTACTTTAAAATTCTTCATTAAACCAAGTGGCCTTTTGAAGTCATGTTGTGTTTTGTGTCTAATTATTCAGCCTCACCATTGACTAAGCAAAGACATTTATAAAAATAGAACCAAATACCTGTTGCACAGTGCCAAGTATCCTAGGTATATGCATTTGGGGGTCCTCATAGTAACTCTCCAAGATAGGGTTTTTGAATCCTATTTTACAAATGAGGGGAGGAAAGCCTCAGCAAATTTGATAATTTGTCCAAGTGCACAGAGCTGATAAAGGGAAGAGCCAGAATTTACTCTCTGCTCTGTCCAAACTCTGGTGAACAACCATCCCAGGCTTTGAGGGACTGTCCTGGATTTTAGCACTGAAAATCTTGCGTTCTGCGAGACTCCTCAGTCCTGGACAAACTGGGATGGTTGGTCACCATACCATAATTCCTCTGTTTTAAAACTGACTTTTTCTCTTTTAGAATTCTCAAATGATTGGCAACAGAAGAAAGGTAGGCACAGGTAGTTCTAGCTATGCGATCAAACTGTATAAATGGGATGACACCTTGGCCTAATTAAATGTTAAAGAAACCATTCTGTTGAAACAAGGCCAGGAAGAAAAGCCTTCCCATCTCAGCCTTCTGGGAACTAGCAGGGAGATGGCCCCTGTGACCAAGACCTAATTCTGCCCCATTGTTTGAGCTCAGTCAAATGGGAGCAGTACATGGATAATACAAAGTTTAACTATATATTTTATCTTTAGTAGCTTTTTAAACTTCAGCAGATTGTTTTTATTAACATAGCACAGCTACATGATTTAACTCACCTTTTAAACTAGAATTGCAAGCATATATTTATTTCTTAAAAGAATTCAGATAGACGATTTAGAAACTTGAAAAATACCATAAATGGTTCAGAGTTAAGAACATACTAGAATTAGATATTCTACCTTGATTGCATCCCTTTCGTTGTTTTCTTCTGGGAGAGTTCATGTGGGATTAAGCCTAGTCAGGATCACTTTGAATAGGGTGTGTGATGAAGTTCCCCAGATTACGTTTCTGTTATTCAGTGTCACTTACTTTTTCTCTAACAAAACAGCATAAAATATTGAAAAAAATAGATAATGAAAATACTTACTTCCATTTGAATATCTTGGAAAAACAAGTTTTAAACATTTTCATTTAGATGGTTATGTATTTTCACCCATTGACATGGTTGACACATGAGGTTGAGGGGAACCTGAGAGTTTTCTGGCCTTTTGGTTGAATTTAACAAAAGTGAGTTTTGAAAGTTAAAGTTTTATAAGAACTTGAGAAATTATTTTATCTGGGAGGATTATAAGAGTAAAATATGTCATCACTTTTTTCTCAAAGAGAAACACCCTCCCTCTTAAGTCATCAGAGCATCTTAAAGAAACGAAGAGCACTGACAGGCTCCACCGGCCTTAGTGCTAAACTGGCCACAGTCTCCTGTTGTGAGAAATCATCTGAGCAGAAGTTCTTTTTCTTTTTTTTTGCTTTGGGGGCATAAAGTTTTCATATCACACATTCCAGGACACTCATTTTCAAGAATTTTGGCCTGTTTGAAACATGCTTTGTTCTTGGTCTGATAAGGGAAAGAGCTTTTCTCCCTTCCTTGGCTGTTGGCTAGCTCTCTTGTTTGTTCTGTTTGAATCCTTTTTCTCTTTTTTTGTGTGTGTAGCTAATTGGAACCCTGAAGAAAATGGTGAATGCTTCTTGCTTTTTAAAAAATATACCATGCTCAATGCTTTATTTTGCATTAGGTTGAATTTGAAGATGGATCCCAGATAGCAATGAAGAGAGAGGACATCTACACTTTAGATGAAGAGTTACCTAAGAGAGTGAAAGCTCGATTTGTAAGTACCAGATAATCTCTCTGAGGGGTCTGCCCTGTGAATCCCTCCTCTAGCACTGTTTCCTGAGCCCAGCAGAAACACACTTAGGCCTTTGGACTGATTTTTTAGGAAGCCAATGCATCTTTTCCATTATTGAAATCTATTTAATCCAAAGCAAATATATTTGATCAGAAACAGGGAAACCAGTGCAAGTTCATTTTTCTTTCTAATGAGGTCAAATGATGCTTTTTTATGTTAACATCTGTTGGCATACAAAAAGTTACTGAGTACATATTCTGTGCAAGAGAACTGGGAACATACAAAGATACCATCAAGACATTTACAATCTTGTTAGTGAAAGCCATGTTAAAAGAAGGCTTTCAGTAGGAGATTAATGGAGACTCGGTGTAGCGAACATCTAGGCTTATCATTTACAGTGCAGCCTTGAGCAGTGTAGGGAGTTGGGGTGCTGACTCTCCACACACTCACATATGGCTTGGATAGTCAGATCCTTTCTGTTCACGGTTCCACATCCATGAATTCAACCAGCTGTGGATCGTATAGTACCATCAAGTTTACTACTGAAAAAAATTTGTGTTTAAGTGGACCCATGCAGTTCAAACCCATGTTTTCAAGGTCAACTATATTGATCAACTTCTCTCTCTCTGAAGCTTATTAATGGTTGTGTCAATTCATAATTAAATGAAAGTATCACTTTTATAAAAGAAGGAATAAACAAAGCCCAAATACTAGTTGTGGGAATAGTAAAGTGGTGTTTTTTTTTTTTTTTAAAGAAAGCATTATTAGTTTCAAGCCCTGTACATACCATTAAAAGACAAACATTGACAAATAATCAAAATTGAAGTTGTTAAAAAATATTCACAATAACTTAGTTTTCATTATTGTATCATAAAATATTTTCTGGACCCTGAAATGAAGCCAGTTTTACTCATTTAGAATTACATCTAGTGCATTTGTGAAATGATAAACACTAAAGTAGGAGATTTGAATGAGGGGCTTTTTCTGACTGAAATGAATTTTTTTTCTGAATAAATGACATCCTGCATTTTCATTGCATGCTAATAATATACTTTTAGGCAATGATAGAGTTATCCTAGATTAGTTTGGAAAAACCATGTGTTTCCTTATATGTTCACCTGTATATTCAGCCCCTCTCCTGTCAAGTGGGGTCCCGAGTAAACCACATCAGGGTTAAGCTGAGTTTCTTCTCAGCTGCATCCTGAGGGGAAGGTCCTTCACAGTAAAGCAATTGAGAGGTGAGAGACAGTGCTGCCCACCCAGTGAGGAAGCATGACATGTAGGGAACCACGTGCTGAAAATAGCTTAACTCTCAGATAATAAACAGCAGGGAAAGGGAGGATGAAGTATTCCTAGAGTAAAGACATCTATAAAACCTTAAAAGAGACCTAAAACCCTGGGTAATTTGTCAGTGTTCTAGGTCTTGAAATCTCTTAAGAACAACTTTCCAGGTTGCTCGAGATGACTGCCTCTCATCCTGTTGCTTGTATTTTCCTTGGATTCTCCATCCCCTTGCCTTTCCTTTTCCTTTTTCAAATCACCTGGAGATTTAGAGGTTGGGAAATGGAGTAGGGAGACCTCTGGAAGTCCCTCAGGTCTTTGATTTTCTAATTCATGTATGATTAAGCATCCTACCAGCTGGGTCTTGTAGATTTCAAATACCATTTCTTAATCACATTAAAAGAAAGCTGCTCTGATCACAATCTCTTTGTTCCACGGTAGATTTGGCTCTAATGTCAGTGTGCTTTCCCATGTAGCTTTACTTGAGCACAGCTTCTGAGTTTTCTAAGATCCATTTCTCAGAGCAGTCACACCAAATTGAACTTTTATTTTTAACCCTCAGAGAAAAAAATTTTAAATTAAAAATATATAAATCACATAGATATTCTGAATCTAACCTATTACGAGCCTAGTAGAAAACCTCTTCAGGGACAAAATCTAGTTTGCTCACAGTCACTAAATCCAGTTTGCCACCTCCGATTTTAGTGAATCAAAGACTTAACGTGCTTCTGTTGTAACAAACCAGCTTTTCCTTCAGGTTTGTGTATAACCCTCTGGCCCTTGGCTAGCCTATGAATGTTTTTTTTTTTTTTTTCCACTTGGTGAAACAAATCTAATTGGAAAACTTGTTGATGGAAGATACTTTATAATTAGAGGGGTTTTGTTGTTGTTGTTGTTTTAAGGAAGGGCAGGTTGCAGCCCTCACTGGGAGGCCTTCGTGTTTTAATGACTTCTGCTCACCCAGACACATGCTGACTTGGGGAGAAATTTTTCAAGAGAGTCAGCAGTCCACCTCAGTGATTGTGCTGGGTTCCTTCCCACTAACTTCAGAAACGGCCCCATTACCTTTTATTGTCTCACAGAATAACCATAGCAATGCTGCATAATTAACTGGCGCTGCTGGTAAATCGGTTTTATTATTAATTTGAGAGGCTGACTTTGGCTTTATTCACACAGTGGCAACACTTTCATAGATGTTTCATTTTCTTCTTTAACTGTAGCACTTATAAAAGGGAAAGATTACTCAGAGGAAATGCTTTGCCAAGAATGAATGAACCAAAACTGTTTTCTCCCAATGACAGAGAGTGCCCAGCCCATCCACAGTCTCTTACTTTGCTTCCTGGGTGAAGCTACAGAGGGAGCCTACCACCCTGGAGGACTGTCTCATGAACTGGCAGGGAACATGCTCGGCTTTTAACCTGTGCCTGTTTTTAGTTTTCAAGCTTCTTTGTTCCATTCTTTGTCTCTTCTTCATGACTGATCACCTGTTTTCAAGCCTTCAAATCTAGGCTCTGCCTCTGTCCACCACCAGGGGAGGGGGCCTCCGTGACATAATGAGGTGTACTCTACATTGGTGGCATCTCAATAAAAACCAGTTGGGAACACATTCAAGGGGAAAAAACAGGGAATTAGGAAGGAAAAATAGTGCTTTAAAGAAAGCTTTACGGGAAGGAGGAATCAAGATGGCAGAGGAATAGCACATGGGACTCACCTCCTCCCACAGATATGTCCAGAACACACTTATACATGGAACGGTTTGCACAGAACATCTACTGAATACTGGCAGAAGACCTCAGACTGCTGAAAGGGCAAGAAAACCTCCACATAATTGGTTAGGATGAAAGAAAAGAGAGAGAGAGAGGAGTGGTGACAAGACCTGTGCCCCAGGGAGGGGGCTGTGAAGGAGGAAAGGTCCCCTCAATGGACAGGTGCAAAGCTTCAGAGCTTCAGAGGAGAGTGCAACAACCAGCTTCTGGAAGGCAAAACAGAGAGTGACCCACACTCCCTGGCAGTAGATGCTTATGCGCTGGCCCAGGCAGGGGCTGGGTGCTAAAGCTTGGGCGTCAGAGGTCATACCCAGGGAGAAGAGTGGAGTTGGCTACACGCAGACAACCTATAGAGGCTGGGATATTGCGACTGAAGCTACACAGGGAAGAAGGCTGGGCCCTCAGGAGGCGAGGACCCATTGTTGAGTGCCACGCAAGGAGAGGGGCAGGAACCATCAGTGGAACTCCTTTCCCTGTGCGTGCTCTCAGGCAGCAGGATGCCACCTAAAAATTCCAGGGGTAGGCATGAACCAGCACCACCATTGTGAGCTTCAGAGGTGGGCATGGACCACTGAGAGAGCCGGGAGCAGATGCCAGTCATGGCCCCTGCCATCCAGGGAGCATGTGTGGGCAGCGCACAGGAGCCAATCACTGCGCCTGCTGTTCCGGAGTCTCAGGGGCTGGTGCTGGGAGACCCACAAGCCGGTGCCGATTGCTACCCCGGTGTGCTCGAGCTGGTGCTAGGAGACCCACAAGCCGGTGCCGATTGC
>NW_024080444.1:9825736-9834457 GCF_014754425.2 Oryx dammah | reverse complement strand
CTCGAGCTGGTGCTAGGAGACCCACAAGCCGGTGCCGATTGCTACCCTGGTGCACTTGGAGTGAGTGTGGGCTGCCAAACCTTTGTTGTTGTTGTTCAGTCACCAAGTCATGTCTGACTCTCTGCAACCCCATGTACTGCAACATGCCAGCCTTCCCTGTCCTTCACTATCTCCTGGAATTTGCTCACATCCAAGTCCATTGAGTTGTTGATGCCGTCTAACCACCTCGTTCTCTGCCATCCCCTTCTCCTTTTCCCTTCAGTCTTTCCCTGTGTCAGGATCTTTTCCCATGATTGGCTATTTGCCTCAGGTGGCAAAGTATTGGCATACCCCACATGAAGGGTATAAGAGCCAGCACACGCTGAGGAAGGAGACAGAAGCATCCAAACTAAAAGCAGCCCCTCGATTCCAGACAAGACAGCAGAGTAGAAGGACTCCAGCTCATGTCCTGTCATGAAAACACCAAAATCACAACTAAGTGCTGAACAACCATCAGCAAAAAAGACTGGAACCTACCAAAAAAGATATTTTACATCCAGAGACAAAGCCACAAGATGGAGTGGGAGTCCAGAGCCCCAGGTCAGGCTCCCCAGCCTAACAGTCTGGCATCAGGAGGAGAAGTCCTCAGAGCATTTGGCTTTGAAGGCTTCTGGGGCTTGAGGGCAGGAGCTCCACAGGACTGGGGCAAACAGAGACTCCACTCTTGGGGTGCACACAAGACTTCACATGCACTGGGACCCATGGCAAAGCAGTAACTCATAGGAACCTGGACTAGGCCTACCTGTGTGGGTCTTGGAGGGTCTTCTGGAGAGGAGGGGGTCCACTGTGGCTCACTATGGGTGCAAGGACATTGGTGGTGGAGGCCCCAGGGAATATTGATCACTGTGAGCTCTCTTGGAGGTTGCATTTTTAGCACCAAGATCTGACCCTACCTAACAGCCTGCAGGCTCCAGTGCTGAGGCGCCTCAGGCCAAACAGCCAGCAAAGGGGAACACGGCCCCGCCCATCAGCAGACAGACTGCCTAAACTTATACTGACCTCACAGGCACCTCTAAACACACCCTTTGACACATCTGAGTGAGGTACCACCTCACAAAGGTCGGAAGGGTCATCATCAAAAAATCTACAATTGGTGCTGGAGAGGGGATAGAGAAAAGGGAACTCTCCTGTGCTGTTAGTGGGAACGTAAATCAGTACACCACTGTGAACAGTATGGAAATTCTTTAAAAAACATAAGATAGAGCTACCATATGACCCAGAAATCCCACTCCTGGTATATATCTGGAGAAAACTGTAATCCAAAAAGATAGATGCACCCCACTGTTCACTGCAGCTCTGTTTACAACAGCCAAGTCATGGAAGCAACCTAAATGTCCATCAACAGAGGAGTGGATAAAGAAGATGGTGTGTGTGTGTGTGTGTATATATACTGGAACGTTACCATAGAAAGATGAAATAATTCCACTTGTAGCAACATGGATGGACCTACAGATTATAATAGTAAGAAGACAAAGATCATATGATACCACTTATAAGATCATTCAAATGAACTTATATACAAAACAGAAGCAGACTTCAAAAACAACAGTATGGTTACCAAAGGAGAAATAGAGGTGGAAAGGATAAATTAGGAGTCTTTTTTTTTTTTTTTAATTTTACTTTACAATTCTGTATTGGTTTTGCCATACATTGACATGAATCCACCATGGGTGTACATGTGTTCCCAAACATGAACCCCCCTCCCACCCCCTCCCCACAACATTTCTCTGGGTCATCCCCGTGTACCAGCCCCAAGCATGCCGTATCCTGCATTGGACATAGACTGGCGATTCAATTCTTACATGGTGTTATACATGTTTCAATGCCATTCTCCCAAATCATCTCTCCCTCTGAGTCCAAAAGTCCGCTATACACATCTGTGTCTTTTTTGCTGGCCTGCATACAGGGTCATCATTGCCATCTTTCTAAATTCCAACATATATGCACCTACTACATATAAAATAGATGATCAACTGGGACCTACTGTATAGCACAGGGAATTCTACTCAATATTCTGTAATGACCTATATGGAAAAAGGATGGGTATATGTATATGTGTAACTGAATCACTCAGCTGGGCAGCTGAAACCAACACAATGTTATAAATCAATGACACTCCAATATAAAATAAAGGTTAATTTTTTTTTTTTTAAGTAAACTTTACTGGAGCATAACAGAAAAGGCCCACATTCCTTTGCCTAGCTAACACTTACTGAGCAGTGACTGTGGCAAAGTACATTGCTTACTGTGGGAGCACATGTAAAATTCATTTTATAGTCCCTAATATTCTCACCTTCAAGGGGTCCAAGGAACCCGATGGCACAACACCTTACTCCTCATCTCGGCCCATGCCTTCATTCTACTACATTGACATGTAATGTGTTCCAGGAATCCAAAAGAAGGAACCTCATTTTTGTCAGTCACAGAGAAGACAGGATATCTTCTGTGCAAAGGAAACAGTACATTTAAAGACAGAGGCTGGAGACAATTAAGTGTGACCAGGAAATGCAAATAAGTCAGTCTTATCCAAGCATGGGGTAGGATTATGTCTGGTTATGTACATCTAGCCTAGAAAGAATAGCTGTGCTCTTGAAGGCAGTGAGGCTACTGAAGACCATAGGTGTGTCGTGTAGTTAGTATAGAGACATTTCTTCTAGTAGTTGTGTGAGACATGGACTAGGGCGCAGCACTGTTACAGTGATTTAGCAGAGGAAGCGTGAGGGCCTGCACCATGGGGTCAGTAGGGTTAAAGAAGAAAGGAGGGAGGGCTTCGGGGTCCATGTAGGAGGGATCCTGGACAGGATGGGAACAAGGGGAAGTTTACAAAGACCTTTAGGTTTCTGATCAACGTAGTTAGATTTGATGGGGGTAGTGCTGCCATTTATGGAATTTAGGAAGGACAGCAATGGAGAAAGAAGACTTGTTCACTCTAGGATAGGAAGATTCTAAGTGCCTCCAGGATAAACATTCTGAGATGCCTGCTGGGTAGTTGGACATGCAGGCTTGAGCACAGGGGCAAGTATGAACCAGAGTAAGACATGTGAGCATCTTTAGAATTGATGTCAAAATTGAAGTTGAGTGTGGCTAGGTAGGCCCGGGGAGCATATGTAGAGAGGAAAAGTCCACACACAAAGCCTCAGGGCCATCAGAGTTGAGCAAATAGTTAAGGGGAGCCCCCTGACACATGAACAGTGAGCTGCCAGGGGACGAGGAAGAGGGATTACAAAACGACAGCTTTGTGCAAGAGTGAGGTGACAGAGAAATCATACATTTACGGTAGAGGCGTGTCCTAGGAACCAGAACAGTTGCAGGGAAGTGGTGGGAACAGAGACCCAGAGGTAAGTAGGAACAGGAGTGAATTAGAGCCGACTGTAGACAAGTCAGTCACATACCTGGTCGGGCAGGGGCATGAATTGTCAGGGAGACTTAAATGAGAAGACTTTAGTTCTGCTTGTGTTGAGGAAAGTCCCCGAGGGCTGGAGATCTTGAAGAAAATGAGGCTAAATGGAAGTAGATGGGGGTGGGGAGGCACTCGACCCCTGGGTGCGTCCTTCTCCTAAGGGGCCTCAGCCCCCGCCCCACCCCTGACTGAGCCAGGCCTTTGTCTGTTCCTGTGATGTCACGTGCCTGCTCTTCTGCCCAGTAACACTGGCTGTTCTTAGTCCACAGCTTCTGACATGCGATTTGAAGACACGTTTTATGGAACAGACATAATCCAAGGGGAAAAAAAGAGACAGAGAGTGCTGAGCTCCAGATTCAAGAATGAATATGTGGATGACCCTGTCTACCGCACTTTCTTGAAGAGCTCTTTCCAGAAGAAGTGTCAGAAGAGGCAATAGTCTACCTACGTTGCTCTGCAGGCCACAGAATGACTTGGGCAGAAGAGGACCGAGGAAGGACAGCCTGGGGCTCTGCCGTGTGTTTCACTGGGGTAGGTGACAGGCTGTGTCTCTGACAGTGGAAAATCAGGCTCCCCAGAGTGTGGTCCCCAGAACCACAAAACACACATTATTAATTGGATACCACAGTCTGAAGCTGTCTCCTAGTCTTGCTTTCACTTGTTAGCAGTTGTCTCCTTTGATCCCAAAGAATTTTTCTAAGTGAAGGAAATCACTCACCAAAAAAAGCCACTGCCAGAGGAGGTGGATCCCCACGCACAGCTTTTAGGCCTAAGAACGAACAGAGACCGCTTTCCTCCCTGAGCAAGTGGGGGCCTCCAGGCCCAGGTGGGAGGGTAGTAACATATTTTCCACAGTCAGGGAAGGACTCTCACTTATTTGTTTTAAATGGCAGTTTTTATAAAACATTTTTAAAACACAAATGGCATGTATGGTAATGAGGTTTACCCGTGTGCTATCTGCATTCCCTTGTACAGAACTTTTACATTTTTTTATATCCCTTTTACTTTGGATTATGTCTGATGAGAACTGAGTTGTTGGCCTCTGTGAAATTTTTGGCTCTTGAGAAAGAATCCTTATGAATTGTCTGGGAATTTTATATATTTAAAGAGGGAGATCTGGGGCTGTTATTTTTAAACACTTTTTTTTTCATAATACATATTCTGAGTAGATATTTATAAAATATGTTTCTTTATGTGTTTGTAAGATTAGAGTTAAAAATAAATATGCTTCTATGCATAGTTTTGAGGTAATATGATTTTTCCTTTTTAAAACAGCTTGAAAATGTACTAGTGTTTAAAAATAAAGATTTCCATTTTCTCCAATTCTGTCTTCTAACTTGCTTGTTTGTCTAGGTTTAAACCTATAGAAAACAAGTTTTGTTTGTGAGCTGACTATGAAGACATTCTGGGTCCCTGGCTGCAGACCCTTCTTCCCTCACTGACTTTGTCTATAACTGTGGACACACTGCCAGACATTTATGGCTGTACCACTGGGGATAAAGTCTCCTCTGCCTGCTCGTGGTGCCTGCTGAAGTGTTTTCCTCAGCTCCTCCTTTGGGCCTGGAAGAAACCTGAGCATCTGGAGTCTCAAACTCTTTTCATTGTGGGTCTCTTGGTCCTCAGCTTCACTGGAAGGGGCTTTATGGATCCTCCAATCCCTCCCATCACTTTGTAGATGGGGGTGGAGGAGAGACAGGGAGAGGGCTTGTCCATGGTCACACAGTGATGCTTCAGTCAACTGTGGCCACAGTGATACAGTGTGACCAACAACTGTAAGATCTCAGTGCCCTGTGGCGAGACACACTGCTTTTGCTTATGAGCCTGCAGATAGACTGATGAAGGCTGAGCTGGGCTGTGCAGCTGTGCTGACCTCAGCTTGGGCCAGCTCACACGTCCACTCCACGTGTCCCCATCAGCCCATTGGACCTAGTGGGCTAGCCCAGATTTGATCTTCTCTGGTCACTGGCAGAGGCAGAGAGGCCAACCAAATAAGCGAATTTTAGATCTGATGTTGGTTAACATCCTGTGGCCCAGAGCCAGGGATTAGAGGGCAATTCACAGTTTCGTGGCAAAATGTGTGGATGTATCGTGTTACTGGGTAGAGAGTAGAGAACTGAAGCATCATGACAGCCACAGCTGAAGCTCAGCTCTGCAGACCTCTAGCTGGCTGACGTTCCGTTTTCCAGAGTGCCTCGTGGCTGAACTCTGAGCTGGGGAAGAGCCCATCAGCCATATTTTTACAAGGACTGAGCACTCCACATTCTCTGCCAGTATAGTCATATATTTTATCAGGTAATCAAGCTTGCCTTTTGTATCTCCACATTTTGAATGGAACTGACCTGCTCTCTCCACATAATGCCAGGAAAGTAGGCCTGTGTAAAGCATTAAGAGGAATTAATCTAAATAGGATCATTCGTTTTGTACAAGTTTGCCTGTCAGCAAGATTTCTGATTGGTTGCCACAGGGAGAAAATGTGCAGAGTCCTATGTGATCTCAAATACAGCTGTTTTTTATGGTCTCACTTAACTAATGTTCCTATAATCAAGTACAGCTGTATATGGCCTAAGCAAAATAGTGTCGGCCACAAATACACTCTGGCTCTTGAGAAAGACACCTTTGTTTCACTGCATTCAGCATGAAGTCGTTATTAGCTCTCTGACCAGACAAATCAGTAAAGCTTTTTCCCTTACTGTGACACCTCAATTGTAATTTTAATTTCTTTGCGTTACACTAACTGCATTTTTAGTGTGCACATGTAGCGTGAAATCAGTTGAAGTCCTTCTAGTATTAAAAAAAAAAAAAAAACTGCTGGCTGTGACAGTTCTAATGTAATTCTAATTATAAGCCCTTTCTCTGGAGGTTAGAGGATTAGTAAAACTGCCTGGCATATTTCACAACATTTTAGTTCCTTTATGTGTGTTTGAAATGAGAACAATGTGATTCTTGTCAATTTACTTTTATTAAAGTACTTTTGTTTAGTTCATCTAAAGAGAAATTGAGAAGGATCTACTAAAATATCACATGACTTCACAAATGCATTATAAATTGCTCCTGGATAATGGCATATGAAAATGTGAAGATGCAGAATACAAAAACACATAGGAGTGAATGGATCTGCCACTTTTCCCTGTACCCGTCCAATGTGAAGCAAGGCTGAAACATGTTTGTTCCTGTAAATGACCCAGAGGTCTTACAAGTAATCATACTAGATGAGCATATGCTGCAAGATAATGTGTTTTATTTTTGCCTTTAAGTAAAAAGGATCTGAAATGAAACAATCTTCATTTTACATACTAATCAGCCCCCCAAACTTGAAGCAAACTAGAAATTCTGAGACATTACATGAGTAACTGGTTGGTTGCAAAGACTCGATTTTACAACAAACTGCTTCTGAGAATTCATATGTGCATCATGGGAAGTATTTTGAATTCTCTCACCCAGTATATTGTTGAGACATACAGCACTGAGTGGCCTCTGAGGAGCCTGAACTGTCCAGCAAGTGTGCTGAAGACTCAGAAACCCCGTGTTCCATCCTCAGAAGGTACAGGTCCACTTGAAGAAATGGAAGTTCATCAATGATATTAATGATGTACTGAGCAGCTATTGTTATACACTGCCTGGTAGGCTTCTTAGTGGCATTTATCTTACTTAGTCTCCCCAAAAAATCAGCAAAGGAAATACTCTCCTCTTTAATGGAGGGAAACTAAGGTTCAGAGAGGTTACGTAGCTTTTGAATCACTTGACCTCGATGCATGAAGAAAAGCAAGGCTTCTAAACCTGACACAATCAAGTAACACTGGATAGATGACGCTGAAGCTCAAAGACAAATTAGCACTAGAGATACAAGTAAGGAAGTCATCATCTTCATTTTCTTTGAAAATAATGTGAAATTTACCTTCTGGTAAAGGCAAAACTATAGTATCAGAAAAGAGATCTCTTGTTGCCAAGGACTGGAAGTGAAGGAGGAAACTGACAACAGAGGCTCAGCTTGAGGAAACTTTTTGGGATGGTGGCAATATTCTTTATCTTGACTGAAGTGGTGGTAATAGGACTGTATGTCGAAATTCACAGAACAGAACACAAGAGGTAGATATTACTATGTGTAAATATCATCTCAGTAAACTTGCCTTAAAAAAATCTAGTGGAATGGTGGTCAAGTAACTTGGGAGAGAACATGCTGAATGAGATGAGAACAAGATGTGAAAAGAAACCAAGAACGCTGGGAAAGAACTACATATAGCTGAGTTGTGAATGAGCACTGAAAGGGCCAAGAAATGGGAAACCAGGATGCTGTGATGTCATGGACATCAACAGAAGATGGTATTGCAAAAAGGAGAGGGGTCAACAGGGAAAATGCTACAGAGTCCTAGATCACGTAGTTGTTCATTAGGAGAACACTGGTGTCTTTCATCAGAGCATTTCACATGGTGTCAGATGAGAAGCCTAGTAATATTCAAATGGGTGAGAGGAGATCAAGATGGCAGAATAGATGGATGTGGAGCTCACCACTTTCCACAAATAGATCAAAAGTACATGGGGAACAATTCTCACAGAATGCCCACTGAATGCTGGCAGAAGAGTTGATACAACCAAAACACAAGAAAGATTACCATGTAACTGGGTAAAGATGAAAGTTTTTTTTTTTAAAGGATAGCATCTGCGCCTCTGGGAGGGAGCTGTGACAGTGGAGGGGTTCCCCTACTCTGGGAGCCTCCTTCACAATGGGGAGAGATCAGTGGGGACAGACAGCTTCAGAGGAGAGTGCAGCAACTAGCTTGCAGGAGGCAGAATGGAGAGACACCAGCACACCTGGTTCTGCCCACCGCCATGCTCTACCCTGCACTCACTGCCTCGACTGTCCTCAGTGTGCACTGGCCATTATCCCCTCGACTGGGGGCATGATTGGTGTGGCAGTGGCCAGAGCCTACCCTGGATGTTGAGCAGGACCTCCTCTTCGGCATCACAGCCTTGTTTGGCATCACAGACCCTTCTGCTCCCAGTTGTCAGAATATATGCTCCCCGATCTATTTCTGAGCTGCTGGTTGGGGTAGATGGGATGGGAGCACATATGCTGGTAGAGGAGCTAGTGAGTATTCCTCCACAGGAGGTGTCCATCAGCAAGAGCTCATCTGCTGGTGCGAGTGGGGCTGGGTGCCAAAAGTCAGGCTTCAGTGGACACCTGATGAGAGGGCTGGGGTTGGCTGTACACAGTCAGCCTGAAGTGGCTAGGGTATAGCCCAGACCAAAACTGGGAGGAGTGTGCAAAATGGAGCCCAGGTCCA